>NW_024879250.1:34360-75876 GCF_018340385.1 Cyprinus carpio | reverse complement strand
AGCTCAGTTCCAATGATGCATCGGAGTGGCGCTTTGCTGTCGAGACAGTCACTGTTAGAGCATGGGGACTGTCAGTGAGAGGGTTGGATTTGCATTAGCAGTCGAGGGAGGCAACAGCGCTGCTCAGCGCGTGGAGGGGCACATCCGCCTGCAGGGGCGAACAGGAAGGGAACGCATGCGTCAAAGTCCGGCTTTTATTTGTTTGTGTATAATCCTGAAGGTATGCTTCCACGGCAGGATATTAATCCAACAAGATAAACAGTGGGCCGCCGCTGCTTAGCGAGAACAGGGGCAGCTGTGTGATGCCATCATAAACAGGCTGTCTTTGTCAGCCCTCTTGTGCGGGCGTCCCTCAATACTCTGAAGGCTGGTTGTGGGTCAGAGTTCTGAGGGAGGTGCGCTTCAAGTGATAGGTCTGCAATCGCCAATGATGCTCGAGGTGGCCTTGGCTGTGAGACAGTCATGTTAGAGGCGTGGGGACTGCAGTGAAGGAGTTGGAATGGTGGGCATACAGTCCAACACTCCCACCCACCGCCCGCGCTCGTCTAGTGGGGGAACAGTCCCTGATGAACAGAGAGTATCGGTAACTGCTGTAAGGGGATGTGATGACGAGAGGCTTTGGCGCGTCCAACTCAGGTAATATTCGGCGAGATTCTGTAATGAGTCGGCGAAGATTAGCCAAGGTGGCGCGCGTATCCGTTAACATCCCCATCATAGAACGTGTTCACTGCTCGGGCAGTATGTTTGGTAGCAACTTAGCGCCAAAATCTGGTTGCCCCCCTGGTCAGCTTTTTCACAGCCTCTGTTGTGGATATCTTTCTCGTTAGAAACCGCCATCAAAGTGGAGTAAATTTGCCGAGATTAGACGCGACTCGACACGCCTTCGAGAGGGGGCGAGACTTTAGGCCGCGCCGAGTTCGTTCCGCGATACGTTCGGCAAGAGAGTTCGTCCCCCGGGTTGCGGCATCGCTGTATAACCACGGTCTCCGCCATGTCAGCAATGATGGCGAAACCCGCGCATTTCGTGACGCGCGCTGATTAAGGGGCTGCTTCCAGGACCCTCGAAACCTCTTTGGTGGAGATCTGTGAAGAAGGGTAGCGGCTCACGGGGGGGTGGGGGGGGGGAGGGGGGGTAGTTTATCCACCACGCGGGTAACCACATTCAACAGCTCACTGAGAAAGGGAGGCGCGTTTCTCCCTGTCCGCTCGGAGTGGAGAGAACCGCATGTGCCGGCCAGAGCGTACTCTGAGTCCGAACGCCGCGGTGGACAAACTAGTTAGTGAAAAGCAAATCTGCTGATTTAACACACTCGAGTGGGGGAGCGAGCGAAGTGGAAAAAACTCCGGCGCATCACTGTCCTCATAAGCCAAGGCCGCACACATCACGCCCCAAAAACCACCGCCTCGTGGGCGGCTCCTCGGCGACCGCAGAATCGTAACGGGCGGGGGTTAACGTCTGGGGCGACCTAGAGAAAATACACTTCCGAGCGCAGAACCTGTAGCCGTCAAGGCTATCACAGATAGAGACATGTAGAGAGGCTGCTAAACGAACCTCTCATGATTGCCTCCCCGTGATAAACCCGTTTATACGCTCTTACCGTTTACGTTGACGCATCGCGTCCGCGAAGAGGAGTTTGAAACACTGCTCAAAGAAAAAAACCGCTGAGTGGAACGCTAGAGATGGTTTCCTTAGGGCACAGATGATTCGCTTTCCTGAAGGAAATGAAATCTGAGCGAAAATAGCGCGCGGCACTCAGGTATACCATGCGTACGCATGCTTTAAGGCGGTGCCAAAAGCGCGATTTTGCCAATAAAATTGGCGGGATGGTATAGGGCTTCAGACATTCGTCACACCGAGAGGTGTTCCCATACGGTGACGTCACCGCAGCATCGATGTGACCTATGAAAGGGAACCGATGTTTCTCGTGCAAAGACGCACAATAATGACGTACGAATGGTCGCATTGCATTACGAATCAAAAACGCCATTTTTGTGAGGGCAACATATTCGATTCCCCCATTCAACAAAACGCAGACGGTAACACACCCAACATGGCCGCACATTCGGGGCTCGGTCGCGCTCGTGAATCATTTCCTGATTTGACTACTTGTGTCTTAAATACTGTGTCAACAGCTGCCAAGAGCAATAGAGCATATGTCTGCAGACTGCAAGAGATTCTCTGTTTTCCTAAAAGAAATGGAAAACTATTTGATTGTAATTTCAGTATCTACTAATAAGAAAGCTATAAGGTCTGTTAGAATTTGCCCTGCCTTTGATCTCCTTGTGTAATTATGTTTAGATGATGGCCCTCTTATCTTTAGTTTTATTTTATTCTTTCTTGTGATTTTTTTTCTATTTTATTTTTGTGGGTGATATTATGTGATGTATGCTTATGCTTTTGTATGTTTTTATTCTCTGCATTAAAAACTTATCTTTAGTTTTAATAAATAAATAAAAGACTGCAAAAGAGGGGCGTAACTTGAAGTGGTCCAAATCACACAGAACCACGCGAGATGTCAAAACGAGATGTTGTTGGCAGATGGTCCGCTTTTGGGGTTTGAAAACCATGCTAAGAGCATTATTCAGGAATGTTGGGAGTATATTTTCTTTTAAAGGTAATGGTTTGGGATGGGTAATAAAGACTAATCAGAGGAATATAGAGTAAAATAATATATGGCTTAACTCCCCTACACCTATCAGTAATATCCCTAGTTGGTTATTTCCAAGAACTTAGATAGACTTAAATATATTGGAATTAAAAAATTAATGGGAAGAGAGTAGGAAAGACAGTTGGCAAGTCAGTACATAAGGAACAAATATTACAGTTATTTAGATATGTATAACAGAACGGATCTAAAGATGAAGAGGACAAGGTAGAATAGGAATATATATACCAACAATGAATATAAGCATTGGGAAAAGATTACCCGATCAGGCATCATTGTACACGGCAGAGATGATGGCGATCTTATTGTAGGACTGCAGTGGGTTGAGGAAGTAAAACCAGACAGAGTGGTGTGTTGTGTTTGACTCTGTAGCAGCTCTTTATAGTATTCAAAATATGAAATCTATAGAGACAGACGGCCTAATGCTAGAAATTCAACAAGTTTATTTAGATTACAGAGACTACGTATAGATATGAGATTCTGCTGTGGTACCTGCCCACACAGGTGTACAAGGGAATGAGGGAGCAGACATATAAGGGCAAAAAAAATCAACTAAGATGAACAATGTCATAAATATACCCTCTTGGAAAAGGAGAAGCTAAAGGCGATAATTAAAAAAGAAATGTTAAGAAAATGGCAGGATAGGTGGGATGTGGATAAAAGTGGAAGGAAATATTACAGCTTGCAAAATCTATTAATGCTCAGGGTGGGAATAGAAGTAACAGAAGAGAGGAGAGTGTTTTTATATCAGGCTAAGGTTTGATCACACAGGGTTAAATAAACACTGTTTTTAAATGGGCTAAAAGTCCATCAGATGAATGTTTGGAATGTAGGTCCAAGGAAGATGTAGAACATGTATTGCTATATTGTAAAGAAATATAGGAGAGTGAGAGATGGAGTTAAAACAAAAGATAAGTCAGACAGGAAGGAAGTGGAACCTTGAAGGTTTATTAGGCCACAACAGGAGATGGGGGTAAAGGATACACAGAAAAGCAGTTATACAATATCTAAAAAATATAGGGATATACAATAGCGATATAGAATATATATATATATATATATATATATAAATATATATATATATATATATATATAATATATTATATAGATATATATATATATATAGTTTTTTTTTTTGTTTTTTTGTTTTTTTTGTTTTTTTTTTTTATATAAAGTAGTACCAATGGATATAGCTCATGTTACATACTCTGATACAGTAGTGTGGGGCGTATGCACCTTTAAAAGTCATGGTTGCAATCTGCCAAAAAAATGAAAAGAAGAAGAAGAAGAAGAAGAAGAAGATGGTCGCTTGTGTGGAGAGACAACGGTGAGAATATTTTCTTCCCGAAATAACCGTTTAAATTGGAGTGTGTAAGTCATTTTCATACAGTGGTATTGTTTATGGAGTTAAATAATCTGTTAAAACTAAGGTGTAAGTAAGCAATATATAAGCAAATGGTGTAAAGACGCTATCCCCCGGTCCACAGACAAGACTAGTCCCAAACTAAAATACATGTCTGGGCTGTTTTAACTGAAAGGAGCTTGAACGGACTCATCTTAAAATGTTTTTTTGTCTCAAGATGCAGATCAGTATTGTTTTAATCCAAGGCACGTTTATAAAAGTTACTTAAATGTAATTGAACTATGGCCTAACCTTGGCTTAATCCGAACCCTCTCTGTGACCTATATATGTGCGTACATATTTGTGACTCTTTTGCTGCAAAAACACATTTTATAATGCATAACTAACAGGGGAGCTCCCATTAAGACATCTCAAAGTGGATTTACATAAACCAATATCCCCCGCCGTGGGGATCTATGCAGATTGCTACGGCATATAAATCACAGAGGAGGATCTGACTCTTGTCTGGATTTTATGGGGACAGATGAGACACACGTGTGTTTATCTGCTGCAGAGAGACTGATGAAGCAATGCTGCCGTCACAGGCTTTGAGTGAGTACAATACAGAAATGAATAAAACATTTTAAATCTTAAGTTTATTTTTATTGTTGTAATTTTAAACAACTATTACAGCACTTTTCTTATTCTTGATTCCTGTGCATTTGTTGCAGATCTTTTATGGTGGAGCAGGACCTGCAAGGAAAGGTGACGTTTGTGGAAAAAAGGGAAAACCTGAAACAAAAGGATATAAAGTAAGATAATTTTGTTACTTCTAATACAGAGATCAGATGACATTGTGCTGTTAAAATGACTTTTGTATTGTGTTTGTGTGTTTTTGTAGGATCTGAAATGTCTGGAGACTGGTGTGTGTGCAGTGAGGATGGAGAAGTTCACAGCAGCATCCTGGAAATGGTCCCAGCGACCAGATGAGACGCTCCATCTCTCCACCTCTTACTGCCTCATCAGGACCGGATGCTGCTGTGGTCTCTTCATTCTCAGTGACCCCAGAGCCAGCGAGAACATCTAGAGAAAGACTAAAAGACACTGAGGATGTGATTTTGGTAAAGTTTGTTCTGCTGGTTTCTGTTTATAAAATGAAGGCTTACTTTCAGAAGCTTCAAAAGCATCATCACAAAATGTCATGAAGCTTTTATCTGAAGTGATTTACAGTGCTCTTATTATAGGGGCCTACAATCCCCTGATCAACCTGGAGAATAGAGCCTCGCTCGAGGACACACTGGTGGTTTTGAACCAGCAACCTTCTGCTCACCAGTTCAGTGGTTTATCCCACTACAAAAGTAATAAAGCTACAACAACAAAAATGCATGTTACTGTAAACATGAAATTAAATTTGGCAATAAATGGAAAGCTGACAACATGAATTGTAAAATGTTTAACTTTGTTTTGTTTTGCAGGTAGTCATGTTCATGGAGAGCAGGCACACGAATGCTTGGAGCAGACACAGCAGCAGCCAGATTGTCCTGCACGTGTCCCCTGCTCTTGCTTCAAGGTTGTGTGGTTCAGAGAGCCGTCGTCATAGTCTTCCTCATCCTCTTGCTCAACGATGTCCCCATTGAGAAGAGTGAGATTGTAAAGCACAGCGCAGTTGCAGAATTGGCACAGCAGTGTTGAGATGGCAGTAGGTTATGGGTTCACCATCTGTAAATACATGACTGTTAGAACAATAAGTTTGAATGAAGCTTCGTTTCATCTGTTGTTGACTTGTATATTTATGTATTTATTGTGATGCTTACTTTTATTCATTCCTTTACTCATTTATTCATGTTTCTTATTGTTGTCAGTTAATAAAATATTAATATTTTATTAATTAATGTATTAATTGCTTGACTGGAAATGTATGTATTCACATCGACTGCATTTGTTCGACTAGTGTATATTCATGTATAGCTATGTCACAACAAAAATTTAATTTAGCTTGTTTTACTAAAATGTCATTTTAAGACAAAAAAAGTAATATAATTATTGTTTGGCATTTATCGTTATTATTGCATGTAAGTGTTGGGGTGAGCAAACGCTAAAGTGCAATTCATTCTGGGTAATCCTTAATTTATAAGTAGTAATACTTAGTTTTTAGAGTATAAAATCAACAGTCTTCTCCAAAGGCGAGATCTTCTAGCAGCTGATCGATGTTTCCTTTGTGCAGATATTACAAATATTGCAAATGCTGAGGGAAACTGTACTAGATTGTTGAGTTTGTGATGCTATGAGGTGTTAGTGCACATGTCCCTCTTTTTTATTATTATTGCTGAACTTATAATTACATAAAAGATCAGGGTAAGATGGTTGTATCTAACAATGAACAATCATAATAAATAATTTCATGTGTTCATGAGATAATATACACAGTGACAAGGTTAAATATCTTTGAATAATTTATCATGATGCTTTTTTTTAGAAGCCTGATGAAAGAAATGAGCGTTAAATTCAACAAGAAAAAGAAGAAAACAAATGAGATTCAAGCTACTTTTGCTTGTGGATGAAACATTTTGCACATAAAATAATTAACAAAATATTCCAGAGATGACGATTTTGGGTCTTCGTAATAAAAAAGTAAAAATGCTTTAAGGCTAAAACTTGATCAGATTAGTGGAGTTAAAAATATAAGAACTTAAATCAAGCCAAAATGTATTGGCTATTACAACCACAAAATAAAAGGGCAGCTGTTTCTTCAACAAGACCACAAAATGGGCAAGTTTCATCAGTTTTAAGATACTTACAAACAGATGAATTAAACCTGTCACTCATATCTTTTAAGTTGTTGTGATTGTTTTAGCGTCGTAGGTCACATGATAACGTCAACATATCGGAATGAATCACATTCATACTTCACGCATTCAGGCTGAGAATGTACTCTTTTAGCGCTCGTTAAGTTAGTACTAATTGAAATTAAGTGCCTACTTAGAGAGTATGCGGTTTCGAACGCAGCCCGACAACATCTCGTTTTGACATCTCGCGAGGTTCTGTGTGATTTGGTCAACTTCAAGTTACGCCCCTCTCTTGCAGTCTGCAGACAGACCCTTCTCTGGTTCTCACGCTCCCTTCATGGTTGTAGCAAATTAGCTCAAAAGGCAAAGAATAATTATAAATTATTATTTTTTTTTTTTATTTTTTTTTTGTTGTTTGGGGGTTTGGGTAATAATTTTATAATTGTACAATACTACTCAGAGGATATAGCCAAAATCTGCGAGATTAGGGAGTGTTGACTCAGTTATGAGCAAAACAACATTAGTGTGATCCACACGAGACTTTATTAACTACACTAGACACTTAAACTAATATAACACATACACGCACAGTTTAGCAATTGAAAGGGAGCTGCAGAGTACAGGAATGCAAGAAGTTATAGTATTGTTTGAGATTCAGCAGATCAACAGCCTTGAGCAAACCATCAGTTTCTCAGTTGTAACACATCCTTCTTTAAAAGGGGTGGTGATAATTAATGGATCAAACAATGAGACTAAGTTTGATTCTTGCATGTCTTGGTCATTTGAATAAAAGTGTCCTGATGCAGTTTGTTGAGGCTCCATGGTAAGCTCCACAAGTGCATGTCTAGCTCCGGTGTTTCGCCAATGCGATCAGCTTAAGCTGTACACAACGTCTCCTTCCCTTTTGGTAGGCTCCACAAGTGAATGTCTAGCTCCGGTGTTTCGCCAATTTCGTTGCATGGTAAGCTCCACAAGTGAATGTCTAGCTCCATATAATAAATAAATGCATAAATACATTGGGAAAATAAATAAATGAATAAATACATAGATAAATTAAATATAAAAATAAATGAGAGAATAAGTAAATAAAAGGTAAAAAGAATAACAATAAATGTACAAATAAATACATAATATAATACATAAAGGAAAAAAAGTCATAAATATACATTCCAGGGTAAATTTTATTACACAAGAGCTATAGTGTTTTTATTAAGTAATCTAATTTTTTTTCCCCTGTTATTTTAATTATTTATTTATTTATTTATCTATATATTTGTTTATTTATATTTAATTTCTGAAGGTTTGGTCCTCCATAGAACTCTTGTCTGCTCCTCTTTTCAATAAGAAGTGTGTTTTGCTTCCCCCTGCTGGATGAATTATGAACTGCAGTATGAAACACCCATCTACAGCTACAAATGTCTTTGCTTTGATATAATGCCAAATTATTATATTTGGAATAGAAACCAATGTTTATTTACAGATTGTCTGAATAGGCCTCTGTTTGGATATTTGCTATATTTATAGCAAGTATATATTTTTTTCTGTGTGAAGTAAAGTTTTAGTAAGTGTCTGAAGTGAGCAGTCAGTCATCAGTGCTTGTGTCTCTGCCTGGTTTCAGGTTCAGGTTTTGATGCTGAATATAAGCTGCAGTGTTTCTGTATCAATCTGCTTTAGTTTAGTGTGACTTTATCTCCACACTGACTTACGACTGACACGAGTCTGTCCTCAGTGAAGTGTCTCTTCACGCTGGAGGAGGAGTCCCGCTCATCAGCGCTCACACTTTACTGATGATATATATGGAGAAAATAAAAATGCTGCTTTCTGATTTGTCACTGATGTGTTTTGATGATTCCTCTGTTGTGTTTAATAAGGTAACAGTGAGTGTCATTGGCAGCTGTGAGTCTCTCTCTCTCTTTAGGGGGCTGACAGGAGCCAGTTTCTTCAGTGTGTTTGAGGGAGCAGAGGAGAAACTTTGGTGCTGAATGAATTAGTTTTCTGAGGGGCAAATAAAGGAATGGAAAGCTGTCTGACACTTATTTTTTTGTCTTCAGTGGTTACACTTATCACTGCTAGTAAGTACACTCAGGGAACAGATGAAATCAATATTTTTTTAAAACATTTTCTATATTGTATTGATTTACATGTTATTCTTATAACTTCTATATGGTTAATATTTTATTGTTGTATGCTTATTGTATTATGTATCCCTCATGGACAGACAGTGTGAGTGTGAGGCTGGTGAATGGTGTAGTATAACTGTGGTGTTCTGGTGGAGTTTATTTTTTTGGTTAGGTTGGGTGGGGAGTGTTTTGTGTTAATTGGTTGGGACTGATGCTGCAGTGGTGTGTAGAGAGCTGAGCTGTGGAGAGGCTTTACAAGCAAGCAATATATGTCTTACTTTGGACCTGGATCTCAGGAAAAAATCTGGATGGATGGAGTGCAATGGAGTGTAAAGGATCGAGTCTACACTGAAGGACTGTAGATCAAAAGGATGGGATCAAAAAAATATAGCTTCTGTGCTAGTCATAATTATGATGCTGGAGTCAGATGTTCAGGTAAGTGATTTCATGCAGCTCATTGTTTAATCACTTATCAACCTTTCTTCTCTTAACATATGCAATATATACGGTGCCTGTGAGAGGACATGGTCGGTTCACTTAGTTTTGTCGTGGCCTCGAGATGTTATGTTGAGGGAACAACATGTTTTTCTCGTGGCCACGAGTTTAATGCGTAAACAAACCTGCGTGACCATAGCAACCCGGGATTATCAGAGTATTCATTCATATTTTATTTTGAATTACGAAATTATTATATTATTTATTATAGAACATATTTCATTATTGAATTATTATAATAACCATATGCCTTGGCTACGGGACTTTATTGCGTGTGATAGTCAGCATTCAAATGAAGTTTATCATTAATTTAATAATAAATAGAATGAATAATTGTTATAATGAATGAATAAATAGATTCATTTGTAAATGAAAACACAACACGCTCATTATCATCACATCACTTCAAAACTTTATTGGCATAATTGTCAGATAAATGATAAATGAGCCTGTTGTGTTTTCATTTACAAATTAAACTAGTTATAGCCCCGTCAGGCACCACCATAGAGCCGTCACTGGCACGTAATAACATCCGGTAGCCAAGGCATATAATAATTTAATAATAAAATATTTTCTATAATAATATAATATTTTCTTAATTCAAAATAAAATATTATAATGTTGCTATGGTCACGCAGGTTTGTTTACGCATTAATCTCGAGGCCACGACAAAACAGTGAACCGACCATGTCCTCTCACAGGCACCGTAAATATACAATAATTTAATACAATTTGTTTCTGAACTAGTTATAAACAATGAACTTACGAGATATTGTGAAATTGTAATGCTGAAATGACCCAGTTTTTTAATTACAATATTCAATCGAAGGATAGACTTAATCACTCACAGTCGTTTGTTTGTAACATTCACATTAAGACAGCTTCACTCAGCATGACTCTAATTAAATTGGTTTTATGTATTATGCAAATATGTAGAAACCATAAACTATGGACTATTTACAAGACTTGCTGATGGACCTCACCTGTGCTCTGGGAGGTTAGAGGTGCTTTATGGGAACACATGGTTTACACAGTGTGTGCCGCTGCCTTTGACCAGCAGGATGCAGAGGTTGTGTGTAGAGAGCTGGACTGTGGGGCTCCTGTACAGGTGCTGGGAGCAGCTGCTTTTGGTAAAGGAGACACTCAGATGTGGACACAAGAGATTCAGTGTGGAGGAAATGAATTACTCATACGATTGTGTCCAACTTCAAATGACATAAAGTGCTCTCAAAACAACAATGTGGGACTGATATGTTCTGGTAAAATGTCACTGTTTATTCTGTCAGTTAATAAATCGAATACAACATTTTGATCGCTAAATATACTAAAATCGAATTGTTCAGCATTTCTAACGAGCATGTTATGCAATATGAATGGTAATACAACAACAGCAATAAAAATAAACAATCAGTTCTTCCCTCTAAACTATCCTGTTATGTCTTGTTTAAATAAGTTTTAATTTCCTATCCAGGTTACACTGATCTCAGGCTGGTAAACGGTCCTGACATCTGTTCTGGTCGAGTCCCCTTTTGAACGTCAGTACTTCAGTAAATGGGGCACAGTGTGTGATGCATGCTGGGATATGAGAGCTGCCAGTGTCCTCTGTAGACAGCTGAATTGTGGGATTGTGCTGTGTCTGTTGTGGGATCAGACTGGTTTGGAGTGGGAAGTGATGAAGTCTGGGCTGATGTGTTTGACTGTGACGGGAATGAAACTAAACTCTCAGAATGTTCCATATCTTCATGGAGTCGAGCTGAATGTTCTCATAGTCGAGATGTTGGAGTCATCTGCTCTAGTGAGTCCATATTACTGTGAGATTTACTAATATTATGCTTCTGAGAGACTCTGTACAATATACAATATTTGTTTCCAATACATCTACATTTCAGACTTTTGATAAATGTTTGTGTGATTTAGTTTTTGAAATTATGTAAAATGTAATAACGATATAAAGCATGTTTATAATGCAAAATTTCCTCTGTCTTTAACACATTTGCAGTATTTTATTAAAATGTCAGATCTTTCACTCAGATTCCTCTCTGGCTCTTCATGATGGTCTGGTGCGGTTGTCTGGAGAGAGACAGTGTGAGGGGGAGGTGGAAGTTTTCATCCATCAGGTCTGGAGGAGAGTTCTGCTGGACTCCTGGAGTCTCACTGAATCCTCTGTGGTCTGCAGACAGCTGGGCTGTGGCTCTGTGCTGAACTTCTATGGTCCTCTTCATCCAGTCCTGAAACACAGTCATGAGTGTGTGACGGGCTTCCAGTGCTCTGGGAGTGAAGCTCATCTGGGAAACTGCAGCTCTCCACAAACTCTCAACTGCAGCTCCACACAACAGCTGTCAATCACCTGCCTTGGTGAGAAGAACAACATCTGAGCAGATTCTTCAGTTGTTCGTGATCAATAATGTGTTTTTTTTTTTTTCTGAATATCAGGTCGCGGGTCCATCAGGCTGGTGGGTTCTGGGGGAGACTGTGCAGGGAGGCTGGAGGTTTTTCACAGCGGCTCATGGGGGACAGTGTGTGATGACTCCTGGGATATTAAAGATGCTCATGTGGTGTGCAGACAGCTGCAGTGTGGAGTGGCCCTCAGTAACCAGCAGGTACCAGCCTGGTTTGGTCCTGGTTCTGGACCTATATGGCTGGAGTGTGAGGGGAATGAGACGTCCCTGTGGAGCTGCTCTTCTCCAGGCTGGGGAAAACATGACTGCATACACAAGGAGGATGTAGGAGTCGTGTGCTCAGGTAAGCAGTACACCAGAGGAAATGTTCTCCATAAATGCCCCCCCTCCCCAAAAAAGTCTAATGCATGTTGCAAATGCTGACAACATATTATGTCAGTAACATAGTATTACAGTAACTAATATTTAGATGCTATTAGTACAAATCAGCCCTGAATTAACCAGTTATTTTGGTGATATTTTAAATTAAGGACTACCTGAATTGCAGTTGTTTTAATGCACAACCCCCTTCCATCTAGAGTTTAAAGAGATCAGGTTAACTGAGGGCTGTGAAGGGAATGTGGAGGTTTTCTACAATGGATCCTGGGGTAATGTATGCTGGAACCAAATGGACAGAGACACAGCGAGTCTGATATGTCAAGAGCTGAACTGTGGAAGATCTGGCAGTGAACCCAGTTATTCAGAGGGACTGAAGTCTCGTAACTGGCTTGATAAATTGAAATGTCGGCGACATGATTCAACTTTATGGCAGTGTCCATCTTCAGCCTGGGGACAGGATGACTGTGATAATGAAGTGGCCAAAATCACCTGCTCAGGTAAGATGATATTTAACTGATTTAAGGTGGTTTGAAATTGTCATGTTTTTTTTTCATTTAAATATTATTTTTTTTTTTGTTTTTTATTTTTTTTTTTTTATTGGTTGGTGAATTTTTTTTTTGTTTTTTTTTATGTGGGTGGGTTTGGTTAGTGAGTTAAGAGTTTTCTGACATGTTCTAGCTCACCATCTCCATACAAGAGACAGTGTTCAAGTAAGTTTATTATGATTTTATTATTATTAAAACAACTTTGTTGTTAATGTTGTGCTGAAGCTAGTCAGTGGTTGATTTGTGTGTTTTAGATCATTTTCCTCTCAGACTGCGTGGAGGGGAGGGCCGGTGCTCTGGGAGGCTGGAGGTGTATCATAACGCTGTGTGGGGCTCAGTCTGTGATGATCAGTGGGACATCAGCGATGCTCAGGTGGTCTGCAGGCAGCTGGGTTGTGGAGCAGCACTGAGGGCTGATGGGAATTCAACATTTGTGCTGGTGAAGGTGTTGTGTGGATGAACAAAGTCGAGTGCAGAGGGAATGAGATTCACCTGTGGGACTGTCCTCTCTCCCTGAATAACCACACTGACTGCTGTGTGAAAGAGCACGCTGGACTCACACCTGTGTCACAGCTAAAACAAACACTGAGGAATAATATTAATTTTTAGATCATTTTTTGTATTTCAACGTTTTTGAATGTGTTTGTGTCTGTTTTTGCATCTCTGTCAGTGTCCACTAGCCACAACATCAAGCTTCTCCTCCACAGTTTCTCCTCGCAGTAGCGCTCAACATCAGTCGCTCCTCCACAAACTCTCCACCAGCGTCTTCCCCCATGTTCTGGGAGTTGTGCTCTTACTCCTCTCTAGTGCCACTGCTTAAAGCATAACAGAGTGGATGAGAGGTAGGCAGAGATCCAGAGACTGTCAATGTGTTTTTATTCATGTGTGAGAGTCATTCATGTTGTGTGTGAACTGACAGCATGGTTTGTCTGTCTACACTTCACAGCTCTCTCTAAGAGAGACACAGGATGATGCTCTGAGGCCGTTTTATGAGGAAGATTTCGCACAGACACAAGCACTTTTCACAATCAGAGGGGGGTGAGACCATAAGCCTCAATCTCATTTAATACCATTAAGAAGAAGTGTCAGACAGTTTGATGTTCATCTATTATTAGTCCTGTTTAAACCTTACCTGCTTCAAACCACAGAATTCCTGACAGAAAACCACAGAGCAGAGCTGCGTGGGTTTCATGTGTGTGTGTGGTGCTGTGTGAGAGAGAGAGAGAGAGAGAGAGAGGGAGAGGGAGAGAGGGTGTGTGTGTGTGTGTGTGTGTGTGTGTGTGTGTGTGTGTGTGTGTTAGTCAGCGTCTCTTCCTGTGTGTATATTTAGATTGTCACAAGCAGGTGTTCATATAATTGTAAGTGTAGGTGCAGGTGTGTGTGTGTGTGTGTGTGTGTGTGTATTTCTGGAAGGCAGTGAGGAATAGGTTCATGTGAGGATACAGTGCATGTGTATTTGCTAATAGGCCCAATAAAAAGGGATTTCTCTCTATAATACTTTTTAAATGTGAATAATTAATTTTTGTGTTTGTCTTGTCTTCTTTACGATCCAAAGGAAATGAGGATTCAGTCTGTTTGTAATGATGAACACGTTTCTGACTGTTCTGCTCTTCTTTAACAGGGAGTCTTATCTCTGAAGAACTGCATTCTGGATATGAAGATGCTGATGAGCTTCTCTCAGGTTAGAGAGCTGCAGCACATGTTCATTCCACATTCTACTCAAAAAAAAAAACTTTATAACGAATAATTGTAACTAGTAAGTCCATATTGTATTTGATTAATGACTCAAAACTATTCAAATTCTGCTGTTGTTTGTAGAATTAACAGTCTGCTGTCCTTTTTTAGCAAAAGAGTTTAATACTGCATATTATGATGATGTCACTAATGGCAGTGGCCTAAAAGGTCAGTGACCTTTTTAATTGATCACATGACTCTGCCAAATGTTTAATAAATTCTCAGTCTCATGATCTGCAACAATAACATATTTTGACTTTTGTATCCAAACATATTGTGTGTTGATGCAGAAGAGATGGTGAAGGAAATCACACCGGGATACTATGATGGCGATGTCAGCACGTGTGAGTGATGGACTGAAACCAATCGTTGAGACAGGTAGTCACTCTGTTATCCCTACAACAGCATTTAGAATCAAAATATTACAGTATATTTAATGATAGATATTTCAAATTGTTCTGAATGTAATGAATGTGTTGCAACTTAAAATCTATGTCTGTGATTAATGTGTGAATCTGTAGGTAAGACACACCTGAAGAATTATGATGAATGTCATGACGATCGGGACACAACTCTGATATCAAACAAGGTGTTTTAAAAAAAAAACGATTTTATCAACTTTTTAAAATAATAGTACTCCTAAATCAAGATCAATTACCATATTGACCATTTACAAGTTAGCATAAGTTTTTTTAAGTCTTATATATTTAATTTTGACTCAAATTTGCATTTGTAATGGACACACCAGAGAATTATGATGATGTCATCATTAATAGACCGAGCTCCTCGCGTGGGGTAAACAGGGTGAGATGCGCTGGAATTACATTTTGTATCACCCCTTTGCATATTTAGATGAGGTATTAGAGACAGGTTGGGGTTCAAGTCACTTAAAGTAAAAGGGATGCCTGAAATGAGATGACATGTTTTTTATCAGAGGGAGTTCAGGAGGAGTATGATGATGTGATGAGTGTCAGTGAAGATGTGAGAAACCTGTTGGTAGTTGTTACTGTAACCCTTTTGTTCTCATTTTATTAACATCTTTATTTATCAGACTTTGTTCCATGTTTTGTGTGTGTTTTTGCTCCCCATGTGCCTTCGCCTTGCCCTTAAATTTGGTCCTTCCTGTTCCTGTCCATATGTTCATTTAGTCCAGGTGTTCCCCATTTCGTTCTTATTGTTGCCCAGTGGTGGTGTCCCATTTGTTTCTGGTATAGTTTTAAGTGTGTTCTTGCCTCTCATTTGCTGTCTGCTGTTAAATAAGTCATCCCGTTGTTATGTTACTACTACTGCGCTCCCTGTGTTGTGTTCCTCTCCTTTGGTTTGTTTAATTAAAATCAAGTTTGTGTAAGTCTGCTCCCCTCGTTTTCCTCCTCTGACGGACCATGACAATATTGTAATTTTTTGTACATTTTCCCAGCGTTTTTTATACTTTTAAAATATTCATCCAATTACAACATTTGACCTGATTTTTTGTATATTTTTAATAACAGATTATGATGATGTGGAGGAGGAGTCAAACAAAGAAGATATGTCCCAATGATCACCCACTGCCTCAGTTCAACAAATTTGAACAACAAGGTTTGAGTGATATTGTTATTGATATGTCACATCTTGGGGTTTTTCACGTTTCCACCACCAGTGTTCTTTTTTTGTATTACTTCTAATGCCTTCTATGCCTTTTTGAGATTGGTGTTTTGTATTTTGGCCTTGCTAATAGCAATAAAAAACTTTTCAGACAATTTTTTTTTGTGTGTGTGTGCATTTCAATAAGACATTACACAAACCCTGAAGTCAAATGTCTGATCTTACCTTTTAATGCACAATGCTGCTGGTGACAATCAATTGCTCCTAAATATAAGCCATAAATGACCATCAGTGATTTCACAGCCCTCGGCATCATCACAGCAAGTACTGCAGTTTGTGAGTGGAGAATGCTGAAAAAATTTCATTTACTTTGGATGCATTAATAAAGTTACTTTAATAGGAAGCAAAAAAAAACTATTTGTCTCCCATAGTTTGTTTGTGATCAGTGTGTGATATTAATCGATAAATATGAATATTACTCCTATGCATCATTTTCACATGCTGTAGAAGTGTTGAGTTATATGTATAATCAAACACATGTAACATGTTTAAAAGTCATATTTCTTCTCTAATAACTCACCATATGAATCACATTAAAATAACTTCAATATATTATGACTTAATAGATGCTTACAGCAGAACATTAGAACCCCAACAGCTCAATCTTTTACTTACCGATTTTTTTACATTATTACACGGCTCTGGTTGAATACTTGATTCTGATTGGTCAGTCGTGACATTCCCAGGTACCAGTTATCCCTTGATAACACCTGTAAAAGCTAATAACAACACAGGCTCATCCGGGTACAACATTCCGCGCTGTACTCTTGCTTGAACTAGTATTGTTCTTGGTGACAAAAAGTAGGAGCGTTAGCGCGTTTGTTTAGCTAATAAATATTAAAACTCGATCAAAATGGTGTACCATATTGTTTAATTCACACTGTTCTTTTGTACAACCCACTCCTGCCAGTTTTCGCTACGGATTCGTTTTGTACGCTGTAATGGAGATGTGATCTCGATGTTAATATCTTATTCACCGAAGCATGAAGCGCGATTTCCATTTAACGAAAGAAGAAAGAGGAATTAAGACAATGTCGTAAATGTCGATTTAGGAAGATGGTCAAATCTTTAATATAAGTCAACTGTTTTTTTTTTACGTTAGAAATATGGAACAATTTTGCAGAGAGAGAGAGAGATGAAAGTTTGTGTTTTGTGAATTACCTGCATCTGTACCTACCTCTTTTCTACAAAAATAAAGCTGCGAGTTTAGTTAAAACAGCGATTTTACCTCCTCGTTGTTGAGTAATATATGTAGCGATCCACAGAACTGTAAAAAAAAAAAAAGAGCGATCCAGTATCATAGCTATTTTTATTAATAAAAGTCGCGGGGCAGCGGGCCAATACACAAGTTTCTCTGCTCTGATTTGTGTTTGTGTGGTGCGCGCAGCGCAGTCAAGTGGCCCATTAATTAGGTTTTTATATAGCACTGCCGTTCAAAACAATTAGAGATTTTTAATGATTTTTACTGGAGTCTCATTATGCTCTCAAGGCTATATTTATTTGATTAAAAAATACAGAAAAAAAACACATTATACTGGTGAAATATAAATAGTGGTTTCCTATTTTAATATAGTTTAAAATGTATTTATTTTATTCTCTGTCGCAGCGCTGAATTTTTCAGCATCAATATGCTACATGATGTGTCGCATGATCCTTCAAAAATCATTCTAAATATGCTTGATATTTATTTACAGTGTTGACAACCTATTGTGATGCTCTGATAATAAGTGTTTTTTTTTGTTGTTTTTTGTTTTTTTGGAACCTGTGATACTTTCTTTTTTTTGATTATTTGATGAATAAAAGCATAAAAGAATAACTTTTATGCAAATAGTAGTAATCTTTTCTAACAATATACGGTATGTCTTTTACTATCATACTGTCTCATGAAGTTTACACTAACCTAGCATTGCTGGATAAAAGTATTAATTTCTTAAACAGAAGAAGAATAAGAAAGAAGCACGTTTACTGACCCCAACGTTTGATAATAGTGTATGTTGTAACACAAAATTTCTATTTTGAATAAACGCTGTGTACTTTTAACTTTTTATTTATCAATGATTCCTGAAAAAAAAGTACCACAGATCCTAAAGCTGAATATGAAGCAGCAAAAATTTTTCTAACATTGATTATAAATCAGCACATTAGATTGAATTCTGAAGGAAGACTGGAGAGTAACAAATGCTTGAAAATTTAGCTTTGTTTCAGCGGAATAAATTATGATTTTTAAAAGTCGATTAAAACTATAAAACTGTTATTTTAAATTGCACATAATAATTTCACAAAAGATATTTTTCTGCTATTTTTGGGGGAATCAATAATGCAGCCCATGAGGAAAGCATAACGTCTTAAAAAAAACAAAAACAATGTGACTGCATCAGACTTTTGCACGGGAGTGTGTCTTGTTTGCTGTGTTGTGTGTGTGTGGGTGTCGCTCATTTTTTGTTTACGCCACCCCACACGTGGCTATTGTGTGATGAACTGGTGCGAGACCATAGGATATAATTTCCATTGTCTTTATTTCTTACTATTTTTAGGTTTTTCTCAAAACAAAATGCCCTACTAATATACTTCCCCCCCCACCATTTTTCACAGAACCGCTGAAGCCAGGATCCAAGACTAAAACTGGTAAGTACTGAGCTGTTTTTCAACTGAAAGCGAAACTTGCACTGATGAGTTTAAAAAATATCAGTGCCTGTTGTTGTGTCTCAAGATGCACGACCAGTAAGAATATAATAAATACAAAATTACTTAAATTTCCCTAAAAGGTCCCCTTAAATGTCCACCCTGCTCCGTGTGGTGTTTTCACAGTGATGTTGTGGTCCACTTGGATGTGTTAAAGGCAGAGCAACGAATGCTGTAGTATGGGTCCACCCTACTGGTACTTACTTGCTGTGGTGCACGATCACTTTTAATGTTTTTTTATTTTAATTTTTTTTTAATTGAACTCTGGGCCGAATCCTGGCTTAGTCTAAGCCCTGTCTGTGAAACCGGCCCTAAATTTATTAAGTATATGCACTAACTGTGAACTTGACCAAGCATTGCTAAAATAGACTTCTGAATAACAGTAGCCCTTAAAACAGATATTTAAAAAAAGAACATTTGATTTTATAACTAATATTCTTCTACAACATGAAATCAAAGCGAGAAGCATGAAGGCACGTAGCAATTGTTATTGGAGTGTTAGTATTTCTATATCTGAGAAAAGTGTGGGCTTTGATCTTGTTAATAAACTGGAATGGTTTCCGGTCACGTGAAGTCCGTTTCCTGTATGTTTGGACTTTTGTCACCCCTCTATTATTGTGTGTTTTCTCCACATTAAGTGTCTCTAATCAGAGGGAGGGAGGAGTCCCTGTTCATCAAATGGCTGCGTGCTTTATAAATATGATTTGAAAATCATAAAATACTTATCTCCACACTGACTTATGACTGACACGAGTCTGTCCTCAGTGAAGTGTCTCTTCACGCTGGAGGAGGAGTCCCGCTCACACTTTACTGATATATATGGAGAAAATAAAAATGCTGCTTTCTGATTTGTCACTGATTGTGTTTGATGATTTCCTCTGTTGTGTCTAATAAGGTAACAGTGAGTGTCATTGGCAGCTGTGAGTCTCTCTCTCTCTTTAGGGGGCTGACAGGAGCCAGTTTCTTCAGTGTGTTTGAGGGAGCAGAGGAGAAACTTTGGTGCTGAATTAATTAGTTTTCTGAGGGGCAAACAAAGGGATGGAAAGCTGTCTGACACTTATTTTTTTGTCTTCAGTGGTTACACTTATCACTGCTAGTAAGTACACTCAGGGACAGATGAAATTCAATATATATTTTTAAACATTTTATATTGTATTGATTTACATGTTATTCTTATAACTTCTATATGGTTAATATTTTATTGTTGTATGCATATTGTATGATGTATCCCTCATGGACAGACAGTGTGAGTGTGAGGCTGGTGAATGGTGACAGTCGCTGTGCTGGTCGAGTGGAGGTTCTTCATGAGGGTCAGTGGGGAACAGTGTGTGATAGTTCCTGGGATGAGACTGATGCTGCAGTGGTGTGTAGAGAGCTGAGCTGTGAGAGGAGAAGCTTTAGGAGTATATTGACTTTGGACCTGGATCAGGAAAAATCTGGATGGATGGAGTGCAGTGTAAAGGACCAGAGTCTACACTGAAGGACTGTGGATCAAAAGGATGGGGTAAACATTATAGCTACTGTGCTGATCATAGTAGAGATGCTGGAGTCAGATGTTCAGGTAAGTGATTTTATGCAGCTCATTGTTTAATCACTTATCAACCTTTTCTTCTCTTACATATGCAATATATACGGTGCCCGTGAGAGGACATGGTCGGTTCACTTAGTTTTGGTCGTGGCCTCGAGATGTTATGTTGAGGGAACAACATGTTTTTCTCGTGGCCATGCCCATGAGTTTAATGCGTAAACAAACCTGCGTGACCATAGCAACCCGGGATTATCAGAGTATTCATTCATTTTTTATTTTGAATTACGAAATTATTATATTATTTATTATAGAACATATTTCATTATTAAATTATTATAATAACCATATGCCTTGGCTACGGGACTTTATTGCGTGTGATAGTCAGCATTCAAATGAAGTTTATCATGAATTAATAATAAATAGAATGAATAATTGTTATAATGAATGAATAAATAGATTCATTTGTAAATGAAAACACAACACGCTCATTTATCATCACATCACGTCAAAACTTTATTGGCATAATTGTCAGATAAATGATAAATGAGCCTGTTGTGTTTTTTTTTTAACAAATTAAAGTAGTTATAGCCCCGTCAAGCACCACCATAGAGCCGTCACTGGCACGTAATAACGTCCGGTAGCCAAGGCATATGGTTAATATAATAATTTGATAATAAAATATTTTCTATAATTGTATAATATTTTCTTAATTCAAAATAAAATATTATAATGAATACATCTCTGATAATCCCGGGTTGCTATGGTCACAGGTTTGTTTACGCATTAAACTCGAGGCCACGAGAAAACTAAGTGAACCGACCATGTCCTCTCACAGGCACCGTAAATATACAATAATTTTATACAATTTGTTTCTGAACTAGTTATAAACAATGAACTTACGAGTAATGGTGAAATTGTAATGCTGAAATGACCCAGTTTTTTAATTACAATATTCAATCGAAGGATAGACTTAATCACTCACAGTCGTTGTTTGTTTGTAACATTCACAGTAAGACAGCTTCACTCAGCATGTCTCTAATTAAATTGGTTTTATCTTTTATGCAAATATGTAGAAACCATAAACTATGGACGATTTACAAGACTTGCTGATGGACCTCACCTGTGCTCTGGGAGGTTAGAGGTGCTTTATGGGAACACATGGTACACAGTGTGTGCCGCTGCCTTTGACCAGCAGGATGCAGAGGTTGTGTGTAGAGAGCTGGACTGTGGGGCTCCTGTACAGGTGCTGGGAGCAGCTGCTTTTGGTAAAGGAGGCACTCAGATGTGGACACAAGAGATTCAGTGCAGAGGAAATGAATTACTCATTCGATTATGTCCAACTTCAAATGACACAAAGTGCTCTCAAGACAACAATGTGGGACTGATATGTTCTGGTAAAATGTCACTGTTTATCCTGTCAGTTAATAAATCAAATCCAACATTTTAATCGCTAAATATACTAAAATCCAATTGTTCAACATTTCTAATGAGCATGTTATGCATTATGAATGGTAATACAACAACAGCAATAAAAATAAACAATCAGTTCTTCCCTCTAAACTATCCTGTTATGTCTTGTTTAAATACGTTTTAATTTCCTATCCAGGTTACACTGATCTCAGGCTGGTAAACGGTCCTGACATCTGTTCTGGTCGAGTTGAACGTCAGTACTTCAGTAAATGGGGCACAGTGTGTGATGCATGCTGGGATATGAGAGCTGCCAGTGTCCTCTGTAGACAGCTGAATTGTGGGATTGCTGTGTCTGTTGTGGGATCAGACTGGTTTGGAGAGGGAACTGATGAAATCTGGACTGATGTGTTTGATTGTGACGGGAACGAAAGAAAACTCTCAGAATGTTCCATCTCTTCATGGAGTCGAGCTGAATGTTCTCATAGTCGAGATGTTGGAGTCATCTGCTCTGGTGAGTCCATATTACTGTGAGATTTACTAATATTATGCTTCTGAGAGACTCAACCATGTACAATATACAATATTTGTTTCCAATACATGTACATTTCAGTCTTTTGATTAATGCTTGTGTGATTTAGTTTTTGAAATTAATTATGTAAAATGTAATAATGATATAAAGCATGTTTATAATGCAAAATTTCCTCAGTGGTCTTTAACACATTTGCAGTATTTTAGTAAAATGTCAGATCTTTCACTCAGATTCCTCTCTGGCTCTTCATGACGGTCTGGTGCGGTTGTCTGGAGAGAGACAGTGTGAGGGGAAGGTGGAAGTTTTCATCCATCAGGTCTGGAGGAGAGTTCTGCTGGACTCCTGGAGTCTCACTGAATCCTCTGTGGTCTGCAGACAGCTGGGCTGTGGCTCTGTGCTTAACTTCTACGGCTCCTCTTCATCCAGTCCTGAACACAGTCATGAGTGTTTGATGGGCTTCCAGTGCTCTGGGAGTGAAGCTCATCTGGGGAACTGCAGCTCTCCACAAACTCTCAACTGCAGCTCCACACAACAGCTGTCAATCACCTGCATCGGTGAGAGGAACAACATCTGGGCAGATTCTTCAGTTGTTCATGATCAATAATGTGTTTTTCTGTCTCTGAATATCAGGTCGGGGGTCCATCAGGCTGGTGGGTTCTGGGGGGAGACTGTGCAGGGAGGCTGGGAGGTTTTTCACAGAGGCTCATGGGGGACAGTGTGTGATGACTCCTGGGATATTAAAGATGCTCATGTGGTGTGCAGACAGCTGCAGTGTGGAGTGGCCCTCAGTAACCAGCAGGTACCAGCCTGGTTTGGTCCTGGATCTGGAGACATATGGCTGGATGAGGTTGAGTGTGAGGGGAATGAGACGTCCCTGTTGAGCTGCTCTTCTCCAGGCTGGGGAAAACATGACTGTCAACACAAGGAGGATGTAGGAGTCGTGTGCTCAGGTAAACATGCTGCTGTGTTTTTTAAGTTATACTTATAATACAAAGGTTTTAGAAATAACCTTTTAACACATTCAGATATTCATAATGCCCAGATTTTTCAATTTTGTATTTTAAAATTATATTTTCTTTTCATTTTAATCTAGAGTTTAAAGAGATCAGGTTAACTAAAACTGAGTGAAGGGAATCTGGAGGTTTTCTACAATTGATCCTGGGGTAATGTGTGCTGGAACCAGATGGACGGAGACACAGCGAGTCTGATCTGTCAAGAGCTGAACTGTGGAAGATCTGGGGTTTTGTCTGATTCTACAGCAAGAGTGATATGATTTTTTAACTGGCTGGATAAAGTGAAGTGTCGACCACATGATTCATATCTGTGGCAGTGTCCATCTTCTCTCTGGGGAAAGAATGACTGTAATAATGATGAAGTGGCCAAAATCAACTGCTCAAGTGAGATGATATTTAAATGATGTAAAATGGTCTGAGTAGTCATGTTTCTTTAAACACGTTTATATGTCATGAGTAAACTAATGTTTAAGAAAAGCTAATCTTATCAGATGGAAAGCGTATAAAATGATTTGTGAGGCTTAAATGATATGTTTTCACACTGATTTGTTTCACCGTTATCCTAATGTTCAGTCCTCTTCATGTTTAAATCTCAGAGGACGAGAATCAGGAGTCTCCTCGGAGTCATCTGACATGTTTTATTTCACCATCTCCTCACCAGAAACAGTGTTCAGGTAAGTTTTTGACAAATATATATATATATTATATATATATATATATATATATATATATATATATATATATATATATATATATATATATATATATAATTTTAGTTAACTTAATCATTATTTTCCAAATATATTACTGAAATCTTCCATTTCAAAGAAGAACAAGAAGTCTAATCATAGATTTAAAACCATCTTGGTTCAGTGTGTGTTTTGTTGTCAATGTTGTGCTGAAGCTGGTCAGTGGTTGATGTGTGTGTTTTAGATCATGTTCCTCTCAGACTGCGTGGAGAGGAGGGCCGGTGCTCTGGGAGGCTGGAGGTGTATCATAATGCTGTGTGGGGCTCAGTCTGTGATGATCAGTGGGATATCAGCGATGCTCAGGTGGTCTGCAGGCAGCTGGGTTGTGGAGCAGCACTGAGGGCTGATGGGAATTCAACCTTTGGTGCTGGTGAAGGTGTTGTGTGGATGAACAAAGTCGAGTGCAGAGGGAATGAGATTCACCTGTGGGACTGTCCTCACTCCCTGAATAACCACACTGACTGCTTGTGCAAAGAAACTTGTTACACTCACCTGTGAAGGTCACAGCAAAACTTTTTGATAATTTTAGTGCTAATAATTTTTGAGTGTTTAATCAGTCATTTGCATGATTTTGAATGTGTTTGTGTCTGTTTTTCACAGATTTATCAGATGTGTCAGTGTCCACTACTCCTGCCACAAACATCATCAGCTTCTCCTCCAGTTTCTCCTCCAGTGTGCTCAACATCAGTCGCTCCTCCACAAACTCCTCCAGCAGCGTCTCCCCCAGTGCTTGTGATTGTTCTGGGAGTTGTGCTCTTACTGCTCTTAGTGCCACTGCTTATACTGATTCAGCAGAACAGAGTGATGAGGAGAGGTAGGAGAGATCCAGAGACTGTCATATTGTGTCTTATTCAGTGTGTGATCAGTCGTGTGTTGTGAACTGACAGCAGGTTTGTCTGTCTACACTCACAGCTCTCTCTAAGAGGAGACACAGGATGATGTCTGAGGCCGTTTATGAGGAGATTCAGCATAGACACAATCACTTCACTCAGAGGGGTGAGACATGAGCCATCAATCTCATTTAATACCATTAATAAGAGTCTGTCAGACAGTTGATGTTCATCTATTATTAGTCCTGTTAAAACCCTCCTGCTTCAAACCACAGAATTCCTGACAGAAAACCACAGAGCTGCAGGTGCATCTTCATGTGTATGTGTGTGTGTGTGTGTGTGTGTTAGTCAGCGTCTCTTCCTGTGTATATTTTTAGAGGGTCATAAGCAGGTGTTCATATAATTTTAAGTGTAGGTGCAGGTGTGTGTGTGTGTGTGTGTGTGTGTGTGTGTGTATTTCTGGAAGGCAGTGAGGAATAGGTTCATGTGAGGATACAGTACGTGTGTGTTTGCTAATAGGCCCAATAAAAAGAGCTTTCTCTCTATAATACTTTTTAAATGTGAATATTTAATTTTTGTGTTGTCTTGTCTTCTTTACGATCCAAAGGAAAAGAGGATTCAGTCGGTTTGTAATGATGAACATGTTTCTGACTGTTCTGCTCTTCTTTAACAGGGAGTCTCATCTCTGAAGAACTGCATTCTGGGTATGAAGATGCTGATGAGCTTCTCTCAGGTTAGAGAGCTGAAGCACATATTCATTACATTCATTCTACTCAAAAAAAACAACAACTTTATAACGAATAATTGTAACTAGTAAGTCCATATTGTATTTGATTAATGACTCAAAACTATTCAAATACTGCTGTTTATTTGTATATTAACAGTCTGCTGTCCTTTTTTAGCAAAAGAGTTCAATACTGCATATTATGATGATGTCACTAATGGCAGTGGCCTAAAAGGTCAGTGACCTTTTTAATTGATCACATGACTCACTACCAAATGATAAATAAATGTCTCATGATCTGCAACAATAACATATTTTGACTTTTGTATCCAAACATATTGTGTGTTGATGCAGAAGAGATGGTGAAGGAAATCACACCAGGATACTATGATGATGTCATCACTGATGGACTGAAACCAAATCGTGAGACAGGTGTCACTCTGTTATCCTACAACAGCATTTAAATCAAAATATTACAGTATATATAAGATAGATATTTCAAATTTGTTCTGAATGTAATGAATGTGTGTGTCTGTGATTAATGTGTGAATCTGTAGAAGACACACCTGAGAGTTATGATGATGTCATGACGAGCGGACACAACTCTGATATCAAAAAAGGTGTTTTACGATTTTATCAACTTTTTAAAATAATATTACTCTAAAATCAAGATCATTACAGTGTGACAATTACAATTACATTTATTTATTTATTTTTTTGCTTATATATTTAATTTTGACTCAAATTTGTATTTGTAGTGGACGCACCAGAGAATTATGATGATGTCATCATTAATAGACCGAGCTCTCGTGGGGTAACAGGTGAGATGCGCTGAACTACATTTTTATCACTCTTTGCATATTTAGATGAATATTAGACATTTGTTCAAGTCACTTAAAGTAAAAGGGATGCTTGAAATGAGATGACATGTTTTTATCAGAGGGAGTTCAGGAGGAGTATGATGATGTGATGAGTGTCAGTGAAGATGTGAGAAACCTGTTGGGTAAGTTACTGTAACCCTTTTGTTCTCATTTTATTAACATCTTTATTTATCAGACTTTGTTCCATGTTTTGTGTGTGTTTTGCTCCCCATGTGCCTTCCTTGCCCTTATTTGGTCCTTCCTGTTCCTGTCCATATGTTCATTTAGTCCAGGTGTTCCCCATTTAGTTCTTATTGTTCCCAGGTGTGTCCCATTTGTTTCTGTATAGTTAAAGTGTGTTCTGCCTCTCATTTGCTGTCTGCTGTTAAATGTCATCCCGTGTTGTTACTCCTGCGCTCCCTGTGTTGTGTTCCTCTCCTTTGGTTTGTTTAATTAAAGTCAAGTTTGTGTAAGTCATCTCCTCGTTTCCTCGTCCCTCTGACGGACCATGACAATATTGTAATATTTTTTACATTTTTCCAGCTTTTTATACTTTTAAAATATTCATCCAATTACAACATTTGACATGATTTTTTATATTTTTAATAACAGATTATGATGATGTGGAGGAGGAGTCAAACAAAGAAGATTTGTCCCAATGATCACCCACTGCCTCAGTTCAACAAATTTGAAACAAAGTTTGAGTGATATTGTTATTGATATGTCAAATCTTGGGGTTTTACGTTTCACCAAGTGTTCCTTTTTTGTATTAAAACTTCTATGCCTTTTTGAGATTTGTTTTGTATTTTGGCCTTGCTAATAGCAATAAAAAACTTTTCAGACCAAATTTTTTTTTGTGTGCATTTGAATAAGACATTACACAAACCCTGAAGTCAAATGTCTGATCTTACCTTTTAATGCACAACTGCTGCGGTGACAATCAAATGCATCCTAAATATAAGCCATAAATGACCATCAGTGATTTCACAGCCCTCAGCATCATCACAGCAAGTGATGATGAAATGCATCCTAAATATAAGCCATAAATGACCATCAGTGATTTCACAGCCCTCAGCATCTTATCTTGATTTTTGAAAAAAAAAAACTATTTGTCTCACATAGTTGTTTGTGATCAGGTGTGTTATTAATCGATAAATATGAATATTACTCCTATGCATCATTTCACATGCTGTAGAAGTGTTGAGTTATATGTATAAATCAACAAACTGTTACACGTTTAAAAGTCATATGTCTTCTCTTTAAACCATAAGAATCAATTTAAAATAACTTCAATGTATTATGACTTAATAATGCTTAACAGCAGAACATTAGAACCCCAGCAGATCATGTTTTACTTAACATTTTTACATTATTTCACAGCTCTGTGGAATACTTGATTCTGATTGGTCAGTCGTGACATTCCGAGGTATGTTATCCCTGGATAACAACCTGTAAAAGCTCATAACACAGGCTCATCCGGGTAACAACAATCAGCGCTGTACTCTTGCTTGAACTATTTTTGTTCTTGGTGGAAGCTTTGCGTTTGTTAAGCTAATAAAATATTAAAACTCGATTCAAAATGGTGTACAATTGTTAAATTATGTTTTATACAAACCCAGCTGCTGCCATTTTGCTACGATTGTTTTGTACGCTGTATCTCGATGTTAATATCTTATTCACAGAAGCAGAGCGCGATTTCCAGCGCGAAGCGTCAGTTTAACGTTGAAACAAGACATCGAGGTACGATATGGAAGTTGTAAATCATTTAATATAAATCAGCTGTTTTTTACGTTAGAAATATGGAAATTTTGAGAGAGAGAGAGAGAGAGAGAGAGAGAGAATGGACATTTTGAGAGAGAGATGAAAGTTGTGTTTGTGAATTACCTGCATCTGTGTAACTCTTTCTACAAATATAAAGCTGCGAGTTTAGTTAAAACAGCGATATATTACTCCTCGTTGTTGAGTAATATAATGTAGCGATCCCACAGACTGTTAAAAAAAAAAGAGCGATCCAGTATCAGAGCTATTTTATTAATAAAAGTCGCGGGGCAGCGGGCCATACACAAGTTTCTCTGCTCTGATTTGTGTGTGTGTGTGTGTGTGTATGTGTGCGTCAAGTGGCGCATTAATATAGGTTTTTATATACACTGCCGTTCAAAAACAATTAGATTTTAATGATTTTTACTGGAGTCTCTTATGCTCATCAATGCTGTATTTATTTGATCAAAAATACAGAAAAAAAACGTGAACGTTATAAACGTTATAATGTGAAACATTAAATATTGGTTTCCTATTTTTACATAGTTTAAAATGTAATTAATTTCTGTGATCAAAGCTGAATTTTCAGCATCAATATGCTACATGATGTGTCACATGATCCTTCAGAAATCATTCTAATATGCTGATTTATTTAGTGTTGAAACTATTGTGATGCTTGATGTTTTTTTTTTTTTTTTTTTTTTTTTTTTTGGTGTGTTTAATTTTTTTTTTTTTTTTTTTTGATGAATAAAAGGATAAAAAGAATAATTTATGCAAAATAGTAATCTTTTCTAACAATATACGGTATGTCTTTACTATCACTTTTTATCAATTTAACACATCCTTGCTGGATAAAAGTATTAATTTCTTAAGAAGAAGAAGGAGAAAGAAACAATTTACTGACCCCAAACTTTTGAATAGTAGTGTATGTTGTAACACAAAATTTCTATTTTGAATAAACACTGTTCCTTTTAACTTTTTATTTATCAATGATTCCTGAAAAAAGTATCACAGATCCTAAAGAATATGAAGCAGCAAAAATGTTTCTAACATTGATTATAAATCAGCACATTAGATTGAATTCTGAAGGAAGACTGGAGTAACAATGCTGAAAATTTAGCTTTGTTTCAGAGGAATAAATTATATTTTAAAGTATATTAAAATATAAAACTGTTATTTTAAATTGCAATAATATTTCACAAAATTATATTTTTCTGTATTTTTGATCAAATAAATGCAGCCATAATGAAAGAAACGTCTTTAAAAAAAAAAAAAAAAAAAAATGAAAAAATATAAAAATTTACTGATTTTTGAATTTTGAACGGCAGTGTGTCTGTGTGTGTGTGTGTGTCGCTCATTTTTTTACTGCCACCCACAGGAATAGATGGGTATTGCAGTATTAAACATATAAAAGTGCAACTGCAAACTTGGCTATTGTGTGATGAACTGTGCGCGACCATAGATATAATTTATTGTCTTTATTTTTCCTATTTTTATTTTTTTTTAACAAAATGCCCTACTAATATACTATCCCCCAGTTTCACAGACACGGCTTAAGCCTTGTCCAAGACTAAAATGTAAGTCTGAGCTGTTTCAACTGAAAGAAACTTGCACTGACTGATGTTAAAAAATATCAGTGCCTTTGTTTTGTCTCAAGATGCACACCAGTAATAATAAAATAATAAAATTTACTTAAATGTCCTAAAAATGTCCTTAAATGTCCACACTGCTCCGGGTGTGTGTTCACGGTGTGTGTGTGTTCACTTTGGATGTGTTAAAGGCAGAGCACGAATTCTGAGTATGGGTCACCATACTTGTATACTTGGCTGTGTGTCACGTCACTTTTATTTTTTTTTATTTTAATTTTTTTTTTTTTTTGTTATTAGGTTTTTTTTTTTTTTTTTATATGTGGTGTATTTGTGGCTTGGTCTATGTATTTTTTGTTATATGCACTAACTGTGAACTTGACAAGCATTGCTAAAATATACTTCTGAATAACAGTAGCTAAAACAAATATTTAAAAAAAGAACATTTGATTTTATAACTAATATTTCTAATCATGAAATCAAAGTGAGAAGCATGAAGTAATTTGTTATGAGTGTTAGTATTTCTATATCTGCAAATGCTGGGCTTTGATGCTGTTAATAAACTGGAATGTTTCCTGTCACTGAAATCAGTTTCCTGTATGTTTGACTTTGTCACCCCTCTATCTTGTGTGTTTCTCCCCAGTTAAGTGTCTCTATCAGATGGAGGAGGAGTCCTGTTCATCAATGCTGACGTACTTTTAATAAATATGGTGAAAATCATAAATACGTCTTCTGATTAGTCAGTGAAGCTTTTTGATGATTTCCTCTCTTCTGTCTAATAAGGTAAAAGTGTTTGTGATTGGCTTGTTGTTTGGTGGTTGTGCAGCTTTTTGTCTCTGTCTCTCTTGAACCTTTCAGTTCAGAGTTGATCAAACAAAGTGTATGATCAGTAAAGATGGAGAACTGTCTAACTCTCATTTTTTTGTCTTCTGTGATCAAACTCGCCACAGCTGGTACGTACACATTCAGGATCGTTATGTGTTAGTTATGTTATAGTGATTGACTGTTTGTGTTTGTGTTATGAATTGGTCATAATATAATTTATAGTTCCCCTGTATGTGTAGTATTTGCATTAATATAAAAGTGATTTCTTTCTCTCATTTTCTCTGTTCCTCTCTCTTTTGATGACTTTTCTCTGTTGTTTTTTCTTCTCTCAGATACATTTTATATACATCATTCTGTATCTTGTCTGCAGGAAATGTGAGGCTGGTGGATGGTAATAATTCTTGTGCTGGTAGGGTGGAGGTTTATTACAGTGGAGAATGGGGAACCGTGTGTCATGATTATTGGGCTTTGGCAAACACTGCAGTGGTGTGTAGAGAGCTGGGCTGTGGTGAAACTTTAAACACAATGCGTGCTGCTCACTTTGGACCAGGATCAGGAAAAATCTGGATGGATGATGTGATATGTAGTGGATCTGAGTCATCAATATTTGATTGCTCAAAAACAGAAATGGATGACCATGACTGTAAACATGGTGAAGATGTTGGTGTTATCTGCTCAGGTAGGCTGATTGTATCACTACCTTTCATTAACAAATAAATACATTATTGACTATAATAAAAGCATGCATGTACTATTTAGTATATCTAAATCAGAATTTAAAACATTAGGAGAGTCAAAGGAGTGATGTAATACAGGGTGAGTTTAACCATTTAGAAATCACTCAATATTATATCAATCATATAGGACCCCTGTATGATCTGAGTTGAAAGCAGAAGTTGTAAGTCTCTGTGTAAAAATATAAAGGATCTACAGTGCATGAAAAAAAAATGATGGTTTATGATTTGAATTGTGGTCAGTTTAATGTTTAATTACAGTACATTACCTGAAACTCTCTTGTGTAATTTCATATATAATATTTACTCTAAATGTTACACTTTTATTATATGTTAAGAACAGATCTTAAAATTTTAATTAACAAAATAAATGAATGTAAAAAATTCAAACTTATGTTCCATTAGTGTTACTTTTCAATAAAATGTTAAATTTGGTATTACATCAGGAATGGATTTGAATAGGCTTGAACTTGGTTCTTCTCCCTCATGCACGGGACTGGTGATGACACGAGAATAGAAATATTAAATGATTCTGTTTAGCTAAAAATACAGAATTATGTTATGCACATTCTTACACTCTGTCCCCAACTACATTTTATTAAATTATGCATTTTATTTTATTAAATGATTCTGCTTAGCTAAAAATATGAAAGCTCAAATAATGTGAAATTTGGGTTTACCATATTTAATGCAATTACTAAATGTGATGCTAACCTTTTGTCTAAACTTTCATTTTATATTGTGCCAAAATTTATTGTTACACCCCTATGTCAACCCACTGTGTCATTTTCAGCAGGACCGGCACGGACCCCACATGTTACTCTAGGGCTGTCAACAACAGTACTCTCTAAATAATTTAAGACAAGTTGTAGATTTCAAAACAACTTTAATTTGTGGCAAAATTATGGCAAAAAGCTGGTAAAAAACAGCTTGAAGAAAATAATCTCATAGTTAATTTTATAGTATTTTTTTATTTTGGGTTTTTTTTTTTTTGTTATTTTTTGATTTTTAACAGTTTGTCATGTCTAACATTTCAGGGATCAGGCTTGTTGGAGGTTCTCGCTGCTCTGGGAGGTTAGAGGTGCCTCATGGGAACACATGGTACACGGTGTGTGCTGCTGCCTTTGTTTTGCAGGATGCAGAGGTTGTGTGTAGAGAGCTGGACTGTGGGGCTCCTGTACAGGTGCTGGGAGCAGCTGCTTTTGGTAAAGGAGACACTCAGATGTGGACACAAGAGATTCAGTGTAGAGGAGATGAGTATCAGTTTGCTCTTTGTCCAACATCACCTTCACAATTTTGTTCCCATGAGAACGATGTTAGCGTTATATGTGCTGGTAGGTAAACGACGTATGAACTATGAGTATTGACAAAATTCTTGAGTAATATTGTGAAAAAAAAAAGAAATAAAAGAAAAAAAACTTACTTTATCTTGTGTTCTTTTATCTTCAGAAACAGTGAGATTAGTAGGTGGTAACAGTCACTGTGCTGGTCGAGTGGAGGTTCTTTATAGAGGTCAGTGGGGAACTGTGTATGAACTTGGCTGGGATTTGCCTGATGCTGAAGTGGTGTGTAGAGAACTTGGCTGTGGAAAGGCTTTAAGTGCACCAAAGGGTGCTTACTTTGGTGAAGGATCAGGAAGTGTCTGGGTTTCTGGTTTACAGTGTACTGGATCAGAGTTTACATTGACAAACTGTAGATTATTTGGATGGGGAATAGAAGCTAATCATACTGAAGATGCTGGAGTCATCTGCTCTGGTAAGATCATCTAGACTTATTTCATAATTACTAATCTTTTCTCCCACAGAATTCCAGGATGGATACAGATTTTTGCTCCACATTCAGTGTTATGTCAGGTGCCGTGGAGTGAAGTATTATGTATTATAAGTATTATGTGACGTGTTGAATGATGATATGCAACACACAAAAAGCATTTTGTGGACAACATGTATTTTTTTGTTCAAGACAATTCCTTTTGTGAATAAAAAATATAGTTTCTTATTCAAAGACTGAGCATTTCACAGACAAAATACATTTTAATGACATGCTGGGTGCATTTTGTTCACTTTTTTTTTTTCTGATATTTATTAAATTTAACATATTCACTCTTATGTGCAGTTTTTAGCACTTGTGTTGTTGTTGCAGCTGCTTCAAAGGAATTGGCCTTATGTGTGTGCAAATGCACACACACACACACACACACACACACACACACACAAACTGCTGACAACTGATGAAAGGTGTCTGGTTTATGGTATAAACTATTATTAGGACAAGAATTATCAAATATTATCAAATTTGTAAATTTTTTTATTTAAGGAGTCCGGCTGGTTGGAGGATCTCGCTGTTCTGGCAGAGTAGAAGTGCCTCATGATCAGACGTGGATGTCAGTGTGTGACGCTGTCTTTGACCAGCAGGATGCAGAGGTTGTGTGTAGAGAGCTGGACTGTGGGGCTCCTGTACAGGTGCTGGGAGCAGCTGCTTTTGGTAAAGGAGACGCTCAGATGTGGACACAAGAGATTCAGTGTAGAGGAAATGAATCCTATATATCTTTGTGTCCGACATCATCTTCTCTCAAACAGAATTGCACCCATGAGAATGCCATTGGACTGTTATGTTCTGGTAATAAAGCAGTAGTTACTTATTGAAAGAATTACAAACTAGTTTTTAAAACACCTTTCTTGCTTTTTTCATACTGTTGAACTAAACTCTCTGTTTTTTGTGCAGGTTACACTGATCTCAGGCTGGTAAACGGTCCTGATATCTGTTCTGGTCGAGTTGAACATCAGTACTTCAGTAAATGGGGCACAGTGTGTGATGCATGCTGGGATATGAGAGCTGCCAGTGTCCTCTGTAGACAGCTGAATTGTGGGATTGCTGTGTCTGTTGTGGGATCAGACTGGTTTGGAGAGGGAAGTGGTGAAATCTGGGCTGATGTGTTTGATTGTGACGGGAATGAAACAAAACTCTCAGAATGTTCCATCTCTTCATGGAGTCGAGCTGAATCTTCTCATAGTCGAGATGTTGGAGTCATCTGCTCTAGTGAGTCCATTCATGCCGTGATGAAGTCATGGGTTCCAGACTAAAACTACTTCTAAGTATATTTTAGATAAATACTGAATAATAAATAAATACTCTCTTCAGATTCCTCTCTGGCTCTTCATGATGGTCTGGTGCGGTTGTCTGGAGAGAGACAGTGTGAGGGGGAGGTGGAAGTTTTCATCCATCAGGTCTGGAGGAGAGTTCTGCTGGACTCCTGGAGTCTCACTGAATCCTCTGTGGTCTGCAGACAGCTGGGCTGTGGCTCTGTGCTGAACTTCTCCGGCTCCTCTTCATCCAGTCCTGAACACAGTCATGAGTGTGTGACGGGCTTCCAGTGCTCTGGGAGTGAAGGTCATCTGGGGAACTGCAGCTCTCCACAAACTCTCAACTGCAGCTCCACACAACAGCTGTCAATCACCTGCATCGGTGAGAACAATAACATCTGGGTAGATTCTTCAGTTGTTTGTGATCAATAATGTGAATTCTTTCTTTGAATATCAGGTCGGGGGTCCATCAGGCTGGTGGGTTCTGGGGGAAACTGTGCAGGGAGGCTGGAGGTTTTTCACAGCGGCTCATGGGGGACAGTGTGTGATGACTCCTGGGATATTAAAGATGCTCATGTGGTGTGCAGACAGCTGCAGTGTGGAGTGGCCCTCAGTAACCAGCAGGTACCAGCCTGGTTTGGTCCTGGTTCTGGTCCCATATGGCTGGATGAGGTGGAGTGTGAGGGGAATGAGACGTCCCTGTGGAGCTGCTCTTCTCCAGGCTGGGGAAAACATGACTGTCAACACAAGGAGGATGTAGGAGTCGTGTGCTCAGGTAAACAGTACACTAGAGGTAATGTTTATCAAAGATAAAGTTGTTGTTTTTTTTTTTCAGAAAATATACCATGTAATCATTAAACTCCATGGTGATCAGGAACGAAAGGAGTCTGAAGGGGTTTGTTTTGAGTTAATGACTGTCTGACTTTACAGTTCATGACTTCTTACCAAATAATTCAACACAAAATATTGATTTGAGAGTAAATTACTTTATAATTTTAAATATATACTGTCTTCCTAAGAAATAAATAGTTCACTACAAAATACAAAACAATCATATGGTTGCAGTGATATTACTGTATTAATACAGAATTTCTCTGTATTTTAATAACAAATTATGGAGCTATTTTTAATGTTTTGCTTATCTGTTTTTAGATGCAATCAGTGCTTGCAGCATGCATCAGCCTCATATTAAATCATTGTTTTGGTACATATTTTAGCCTTATCACAACCTGAATTTTAATTGTTTTAATGCACATCCTTTTCTATCTAGAGTTTAAAGAGATCAGGTTAACTGAGGGCTGTGAAGGGAATGTGGAGGTTTTCTACAATGGATCCTGGGGTAATGTGTGCTGGAACCAGATGGACGGAGACACAGCGAGTCTGATCTGTCAAGAGCTGAACTGTGGAAGATCTGGGGTTTTGTCTGATTCTACAGCAAGAGTGGAATCAGCTCCTAACTGGCTGGATAAAGTTACATGTCGACCACATGATTCCACTTTATGGCAGTGTCCATCTTCACCCTGGGGACAGAATGACTGTGGTGAAGATGAAGTGGCCAAAACCACTTGTTCAGGTTGGATGATATTTAAATCATTTAATATGGTCTCAGTAATAATCCTTCTGGGCGATTCTATAATTGCAGGTACATTTGGTGTCCATGCATTATTTTTTGTTTCACCTGCATTTATAAAATCACCTTCTGTACATACATTTTTATGTCTAATGGGGTAAGTAAACTTAAATGTTTCTGAGAAGTAAAGTGAGCTGATGGGAAGAGTAAAATGATTTGTGAGGGTAAAATCTTTAGCAGTTTTCACACTGACAGTTGGATTTCACTGAAAGATGTCAGATGTGTCATCCTAATATTCTGTTCATTTTTCTTTTTTTTATCATGTTAAAATCTCAGAGGAGGAAACTCGTGAGTCGCCTCACAGTCGTCTGACATGTTTTACCTCACCATCTCCTTACCAGAGACAGTGTGCAAGTAAGTTTATTCACAACAAATCTGTTGAATGTTTGTTAATGTAAGCCTATATTTTTCTAGCAAATTACTGTTAAATTATTAATATATGCATTTTTAAAATAGGAATTATTTCCCTCAGAAAATAATTTTTAAAGTTTTAAAAGCATCTAGCTTCATTATTAGTGTGTGTTGTGTTGTCAATGTTGTGCTGAAGCTGGTCAGTCCTGATGTGTGTGTGTTTTAGATAATGTTCCTCTCAGACTGATTGGAGAGAAGGGCTGGTGCTCTGGGAGGCTGGAGGTGTATCATAACGCTGTGTGGGGCTCAGTCTGTGATGATCAGTGGCACATCAGCGATGCTCAGGTGGTCTGCAGGCAGCTGGGTTGTGGAGCAGCACTGAGGGCTGATGGGAATTCAGTCTTTGGTGCTGGTGAAGGTGTTGTGTGGATGAACAAAGTCGAGTGCAGAGGGAATGAGATTCACCTGTGGGACTGTCCTCTCTCCCTGAATAACTACACTGACTGCTCACACAAGAAGCTTGTTAGACTCAACTGTGAAGGTCACAGTAAGATTTTTTTGAAAATTTTAGTGCTAATAATAGTTGATTGTTTAATTAGTCATTTGCATGATTATTAATGTGTTTTGACAGACTTTTCAGATGTGTCAGTGTCCACTGCTCCTGCCACAACAACATCAGTTTCTCCTCCAGTGCGCTCAACATCAGTCGCTCCTCCACAAACTCCTCCAGCAGCGTCTCCCCCAGTGCTTGTGATTGTTCTGGGAGTTGTGCTCTTACTGCTCTTAGTGCCACTGCTTATACTGATTCAGCAGAACAGAGTGATGAGGAGAGAGAGGGAGAGATCCAGAGACTGTCATATTGTGTCTTATTCAGTGTGTGATCAGTCATCTGTTGTGAACTGACAGCAGGTTTGTCTGTCTACACTCACAGCTCTCTCTGAGAGGAGACACAGGATGATGTCTGAGGCCGTTTATGAGGAGATTCAGCACAGACATAATCACTTCACTCAGAGGGGTGAGACATGAGCCATCAATCTTATTTAATACCATTAATAAGAGTCTGTCAGACAGTTGATGTTCATCTATTATTAGTCCTGTTAAACCTCCTGCTTCAAACCACAGAATTCCTGACAGAAAACCACAGAGCTGCAGGTGCATGTGTGTGTGTGTGTGTGTGTGAGAGAGAGAGTGTGTGTGCGTGTGTGTGTTTTCAGACTGGGTCTCTTCCTGAGTGTATTTCTGGAAGGCAGTGAGGAATGGGTTCATGTGAGGATACGTGTGTGTGTGTGTGTGTGTGTTTGTGTGTGGGTGTGTGTTTGCTTATTGGCCCAACAAAAACATTCTGTCTCTAATGTTTTTAAAATGCAAGTAATTGACATTTTTGTTGTGTTGTCACTAATACAATGCTTTATGATCCAGAGAAAATGAGGATTCAGTCTGTTGAAGATGTTCTGCTCTTCTTTAACAGGGAGTCTCATCTCTGAAGAACTGCATTCTGGGTATGAAAATGCTGATGAGATTCTCTCAGGTTAGAGAGCTAAAATATATCCAAATGAATACCTAAAAATAAAACATTTGATGTTCAAACTCAATGAAAAATAGATAAAATGTAATTCACACTCAAAATCACACAAATATAATTCTTCCAGTAAATGAAATATGTCACCAATGACTCAACTGTTCATAACACTAAAATCTTATTTGAAATAGAAACACTACATGTTATGATGATGTCAACAATGATAGGTCTCAAGACCTGCAAGAGAAAATATTACATTTTGTTTCTGAAAAATATTCCTATATGCCCTTGATAGAGAGCTAAAATATATCCAAATGAAATACCTAAAATATATGGTGTTCCTGTGGCTCAGTGGTAGAGCATTAGCAGTGCAAAATGTTGTGGGTTCAATTCCGAGGGAAAACATATGTTAGGTTAAAAAAAATGTTAGCCTGAATGCACTGTAAGTCGTCTTTGGATAAAAGTGTATGCTAAATGCAAAATGTAATATAAGATATACCTCGGTTGATGCAGAAGAGATGAAGGAAATCACACCGGGATACTATGATGATGTCATCACTGATGGACTAAAACCAGATCATGAGACAGGTGTCACTCTCTTATTCTGTAATTGGATTAAATATTTAAAATATATAAAACAGGGGTGTCCAGTCCTGCTCCTGGAGGGCCAAGAGTTTAGCTTCATCCAGCTCCAACACACTTGTCTGGAAGTCTAGCGAGTGCTACTCAGGTGTATCCTTTGCGTCCTTCAGTTGCCTACAATCCTTTGCACAGATTCCAATTCATGAAAAATTAATTATCTGAAAATAAAAATCGACAGTGAGCTTGTTCCATTTCCTTATGTTTTGCAATACAAATATATATATATATATATATATAATATATATATATATATATATATATATATATATATATATATATATTTATTTTTTTTTATTTTTTTTATTTTTATTTTTTTTTTTTTTTTTTTTTTTTGTTTTTGAGGTGATAGCATTATGTTTGTATTTGTTTAGTTTTAAAAGGTTAGATACCACAGACGGTCATTACCTGTACTGCTTTAAAAGAAACTCAGTTAATAAAAAAAATTTTTAATTTTTGAGTTTTGTTTTATTTATATTTTTATTATTGTTTTTCTGCTGTGACTTAGTTATTTATGAAGTAGACATGTGCACTAAGTAGACCGTATCATTCTGGCATTTAATGCTGAGAGGACTCTAGCCTTGAATCCTCAGGAGGACTGGACTAGGAAGGATGTATCCTCACTAGGATGTGTGTTTTTTTATTTGAGTCTGAAGACCTTGATTACTTTGGTTCAGGACAGGTGTGTTTTAATAGGGTTGGAGTGGACAGTGTTTCATTGGACATCTTGTAGACATAGACAGTCATGAGAGCTATGATGATAAAAGCTATGATGATGTCACGATGAGCGAACAGAACTCTGATATTAAAAAAGGTGTTTTAGTATGTTTAACATAATACCTTTTAAAATGATGCTCAGTACTGATATGATGATGTGACATTTGTTCTGTTTATATCTTCATGTATGTGTAGTGGACACACTAGAGCATTATGATGATGTCATCATTATTGGACAGAACTTTCAAGGTGTAACGAGTGAGTCACACAGAACTACAATTTAATATCACTCTTATATATGTTTTTATGATATATTGAACGTGTTTCTACCATTAATGAATCATCATGGCTTTATCAGGTTTAATCTAATAGTCTCAGGCAGTCATGAGGAGAATGAGATGAATGACACAAACTATGTTACACATTACAATGTGAGGTTTTATTTCACATGTGTATCTTTTTTTTTTTTTTTTTTGTTTGATGTTTTTTATAGAGGGATATGAGGTGGAGTTTGGTGATATTTTTGTGGTGTGCTTTTTTTAATATTTTTTTTTTTTTTTTTTTTTATATTTGTGTCGCTCATTTAAACCCTATTTAAACTAAATTGTGATGCATTTATAAAAATGAACATGAATTTGCTTGTTTTTACAAACAGACTATGATGATGTGGGCGAGGAGTCAAATAAAGAAGGAGGGGCCATATGACTAAATGGCCACACCCTCTGCCTCTGTTCATGAAATCATATTACAGTTACTGGAGCTGCTGGGAGCTTCTCATATCGCTATTAATGCATCAGTGCCTTATGTTTTTATGTTATTTTAAATATCTTTGTATGAAAAGTTAAATGCTTTGCAAAATTCAGTATCAACAAATTTAAATATTTGTATTTTGGCATTTTGTCTTTTATTACTATTTTGATATCAATGCTTTTCACCTAATAAACAAAAGATATCATTCCAACATCATGTCACAAAAAGAGTAGTAGAGAAAAGTAGAAAGTTATGCTATAAATGTTTAAGAAAGTATTTTTAGGCACTACTGTACTTTTAGGCTGCTGACAGCATTATTTACCTAAATATAATGATAAAAATAGATTTACCAGATAATAGATATTATAAAGCTTCATGTTTTTCCATAAGCTTACTGTCATAGCATCAGTTCTGTACTGTCTTCTTTTATTAACTTAAGAAGAGTATAATTTAACATTTTATTTACAAGAAATATTACTGGGAAAGAAAAAGTTATATACATCATCCTTGAGGTCAAAAAAACAAACAAACAAAAAAAAACTCACCCAAACTGCAGTTTATTGTGTGATTATAGTCTGATTTTATGGATGATACTGAATTATTTGCGCTGAGCTTCAATCTTTTGCAGCAACAGCTCCATATGCAGGTTAAGGTTGGGCTGACCCTTTTTGGTTTTTCTTTTCAACAACTGATATGTTGCTGTTTTCTTCTCCTTGTATTTCTTCAGAGCCTCCTCTCGCTGAGCTTTGTCTTTCAAGAATTCCTACACAGACACACATAATAAAACATGCATCAATCATTTGCCAAAGAATGTAAAAGATGATTAAACTGTGTGTTTACGTGACATAATGGGCCCTTCCTTAATGACAGGAGATTCATTAGGGAATAGAAAACTGTACAACAATTCCATCATACTGATACATTTGCTAGGTTTGATTTCCTCACCTCTCTTTTTTGTGCACGTTCCTCCTTTATCCTTTCATATTCTTGCTTTTGTCTTCTGATACGATGACATTTTCTGCTTCTGCTTTCTTTGGATGAGGTTGCAACCTGGCGACGTCAGATGAACTGAAACATAATGTCACCGAGGTTGTTATTATGGGATTTAGGTCAAAGGCGATCGTGGGGGACATTCAAGTGGTATCAACTTCCTTCCTCCTCCTGGAACTGACTGCATACTCTCACCACATGAGGCCGGGTATTGTCGTGCCACCAGGAGGAACAAAAGACCCAATGGACCAGCGTCGGCGTCTGACAACGGGGTTCAAGGATTCCATCCCGATACCCTAATGCGCAGTAAGTTGTTGCCATTGTCTAGCCTGTAGAGGTCTCTCTGTTCCTCCATGGATATGCCTTCCCAGACCCATCACTGACCAACCACCCAACCGGTCAGGCTGAACAATGGTACAAGGCAGAATAAAAAACGTCCACCGCTTTTCCAGCCCTTTTACATTTCTGTCACACGGGCGCAGGTGAACCTGCTCCATCTG
>NW_024879250.1:33549-34011 GCF_018340385.1 Cyprinus carpio | reverse complement strand
TAATTAAAGAATTTTACATTGTTGTTTTTATAATATCATATCATCATATAATATCATGCTTAATGCTTATGTATTTTTCCATGGTATTTAAAGCATTACGTGTTTTCATTGTAAATGTGTTGTGAATTCATTTCATATGACATTCTCTCAGGATCAAATAATTAATGTATACTAAACTCATATAATAGCACAAAGAAATTCTATGCTGTAATAGTGTTCCATGTAAAAGATTGGATGACCAATCATTTTCTCCTATTAAATTCAGATAAGACAAAGATATTACTTATTGGACCAAAAAACATTACACAGAATCTCGTAGATTACAATTTGCAATAAGACGGATGTACTGTTACTTCCTCTACTGTCAAAAATCTGGGTGTTATATTAGACAGTAACTAAATATTTCCCATGTTACAAAAACAGCATTCTTCCATCTTAGAAACATTGCCAAGCTACGAAACA
>NW_024879250.1:33001-33090 GCF_018340385.1 Cyprinus carpio | reverse complement strand
ATCCCATGGAAACTAGGATTTACAAAAGCTCCAGTCTGGATCCCAGAACACCTGAAAAGAGATGATGCCAACCCCTCAGAGGACCTCAG
>NW_024879250.1:32560-32844 GCF_018340385.1 Cyprinus carpio | reverse complement strand
ATTAATTTTCTGTAAAGTTGCTTTGCAATGATTTGTATGGTAAAAATATCGCTATACAAATAAACTTGAATTGAATTTAATTGAATTAATACCACTGTATAAAAATGGAAACAAGCACATCTTCACAAACTATAAACCGGTCTCTTTGCTACCTCAATTTTCAAAATGTTTAGAGAAACTATTTAATATAATATAATAAATGAAAGTCAGTATGGTTTTAGAACTGTAGCAACAATCACTTTCTGGGGAATAATTAACTCAAATGAAGTGAATATTCATGAGTC
>NW_024879250.1:28451-30727 GCF_018340385.1 Cyprinus carpio | reverse complement strand
ACAAAGAGGTCAACATCAATGGCCATAATTGAAGCTGTGCAAGAAATCACAAACACCCTAGACAGAAAAAAATACGCAGTTGGAATATTTATTAATTTAAAGAAAGCCTTTGATACACTTAATCATTCAATCTTACTTAATAAACTGGAAAGATATGGCATTAGGGGAGTGGCTTTGAACTGGATCAAAAGTTGTTTAACTGAGAGACAACAGTTTGTGAAGTTGGGTGGGTTTACGTCACAGTGTTTGGGCATTGCTTGTGGGGTCCCTCAAGGATCAGTATTGGGTCCTAAGTTATTTAACTTATATATTAATGATATATTCCATGTATCTAAATTATTGAAATTTATATTATTTGCTGATGACACTAATATATTCTATTCTAGTGATAATTATAATACACTTATAAATACAGTAAATAAAGAATTAGTAAAACTAAAAACATGGATGGATGTTAATAAATTATCTTTGAATTTAAATAAAACTAAAGTACTGATGTTTGGAAATTATAAAAAAAAAGCTCAGAAGTATTAATAAGTATAGATGATATTGTAATAGAAAAAGTGTCAGAAATTAAATTCTTAGGGATCACTATTGACAGTAAATTAAGCTGGAAACCACACATCAGATACATACAAGGTAAAGTATCCAAAAGTATCTCTGTAATTAATAAAGTTAAATATGTTTTGGAATATAATGCATTATATATATATTGTATTGTTCATTAGTTTTGCCCTACTTAACTTATTGTATAGAAGTTTGGGGCAATAACTATAAAAGTTCACTACATCCCCTCTTCAAAAACGTGCAATTAGAATCATACATAAGGTGTTTAGACCATGCGCACGGGCACACCAACCGTTTTTCCGTCGTTAAAATAGCAAAAGTGATTGGGAAATGAGCGACACCTGCTCCACTCACCGGTCTCGAGTCCCACGGAGGAGATTGGGAGGATACAAAAGAGGATTTTTGTTTGTTTGTTTGTTTGTTTGGTTTTTGTTTGTGCGTGGCAGTCGACCGTGAGGGGCTGTCATGCTGTTTTATGTTTATTTTTGTTATTAAAGCTTTTATTTGAGTGTTCGCCGGTTTATGTTTAACAAAAATAAACATAAAACAGCGCGACAGCCCCTCACGGTCGACTGCCGCGCACAAACAAAAACCAAACCACAAAATAAAACCCAGGTCCTCTCTCGTCCTTCACTATCGTCGCTCCTCTTTTGTATCCTCCCAATATCCTCCGTGGGACTCGAGACCGGTGAGTGGAGCAGGTGTCGCTCATTTCCCAATCACTCCACCGGCCTCGCTCCGTTCCCACGGCTCTCGGCCCCGCCCCGTTCCCACGGCTCTCGGCCCCGCCCCACTCGTCACAGTGGGATATTTTAATCACACAATTACATTATTTCTGCAATCCAGGCAAAACTTTTTGATTTAGTTGATTTTTATACTGCAAAGCTCTTGTATAAAGCCAACAAAAATGAGTTATCAGGTAATATTCAAAAGTTCTTTACAGGAAGAGAGGGGGGCTATAATCTGAGGGGATTTGGGAACCTTAAAGTCCAGGTGGTGAGAACCACCAGGAAAAGTTTGTGTGTGTCTGTGTGTGGTGTAAAACTTTGGAATGGTTTGGAGATACAGCTCAAGCAATGCCCAAATATTTATCTATTTAAATCAAGATACAAAGAAATGGTGCTGACAAAATATAAGGCTGAGGGAGGGATATTGGTGTTGTGATTATGGGGTGATTGTTATTGCATAAAAACGGTAGTGGGGATGATCTTAATTGTTCTCACTATTAATATTGATACTATAAATGGCGATATTAATACAACAGAATGGGATACAATTTTATAGCTAAGCAAACAATAATACTGAAAATGACATGAGCATAAATGGCCACAATATTGTAATTTACAACAAAAATTTAGTCATCATTGATCTAACAATATAATAGGATATGGTTATATTACATGAGTATTATAAATACTGGGACATATTAGAATGTTTAAGATTATATTGTATTATTGTGATTCTTGAGATGGTCCTATTTGTATATATAAATTATAAATTATTAGTAACAGACAATGGAGGTAACCATATGGTGTAATATATGGGAATGAATTGGGGGTGGGAGCTAATAAGTTCTACTTCTTCCCACTCCCTTTCGAGCAAGTATTATATATTTAGATATGTGTGTGGTTATGTGTATCATAAATGTAATGTGTATGTAGGTATGTGTGTATGTATGTATGTATGTATGTGTGCTGCATGTATATATA
>NW_024879250.1:25517-28111 GCF_018340385.1 Cyprinus carpio | reverse complement strand
ACTACTACTACTACTGTGTTGTGTTGTCACTAGCACAATTCTTTGTGATCCAAAGGAAATGAGAATTCAGTCTGTTTGTAATGATGAACATGTTTCTGACTGTTCTGCTTTTCTTTAACAGGGAGTCTTATCTCTGAAGAACTGCATTCTGGGTATGAAGATGCTGATGAGCTTCTCTCAGGTTAGAGAGCTGAAGCACATAATCATTCCACATTTTACTAAAAAAGCACATAATCATTCCACATTTTACTGAAAAAAAAAAAAAAAAAAAAAACCTTTATAATGATTATTCAAATCTTGCTGTTTACATGTATATTAACTTTTTTAGCAAAAGTGTTCAATACTGCATATTATGATGATGTCAGCAATGGCAGTGGCCTAAAAAGTCAGTGACCTTTTAAACTGATCACGATTCATTACCAGATGACATATAATAAATTTTCATTCTTTTTTCTGCAATAACCACATATTTTGGCTTACGTATCCAAACATATTGTGTGTTAATGCAGAAGAGATGGTGAAGGAAATCACACCGGGATACTATGATGATGTCATCACTGATGGACTGAAACTAGATCGTGAGACAGGTGTCACTCTGTTATTCTACAACAGCATTTAATATACTTTTAAATGAAAATATTACAGTATATATAAGATAGATATTTCAAATTTGTTCTGAATGTAATGAATGTGTGTGTCTGTGATGAATGTGTGAATTTGTAGAAGACACACCTGAGAGCTATGATGATGTCATGATGAGCAGACATGACTCTGATATCAAAAAAGGTGTTTTACTTTATTCATTTTTTAAAAATAATATCAACTCTATAATCAAGATCGTTACAGATAATATTTTAAATTACTGCCTTAATAGGTTTTTGGTTTACACTTAAATTGACTCATATTTGCATGTGTAGTGCAAGGGGTAACAGGTGAGATGCACAGAACTACATTTTTTTAATCACCCTTCACATATTTACATGAGTATTGTGATGTGCTGGAGAAAGCTGGCTGAGATCAGGATCTAACTGCAGGAGTTTAATAGAAGTAACACACGGAAGAGAAACACAGGCAAAACAAGCACCAATACATTCAACAGCTGAAAAAGCACAAGGGAAACACAAGGGCCATTTATCCACCTTATTTTTAAACACAGAAGTAAGCCGTTTTCTGTGAATGTGCGAGACTTCCAGTTCCGGTCAAGAAGAATAACAATGTGCAGTAAACGGTAACATTTTATGCACTAGAAACCAGTGTTCATAATTAAGATTATACATTAAAATAATAAGGTACGACACACCAGTTTGCAATATCAAGCAGCAAATGGTCGCGGACACTCTTACAGGAAAAATAAGGTGGAGGTCTGGAGGAGAATGGTGATGGTGGGGTCAGAAGGGTCAGACGCCTCCTCTGCAGGAAGTGAACAACATGCTTTTCTGCTCAGTTGTATTCTGTTTCTGTTTAAGCAGTGCTCACAGCTCTTGTTGGTAACCATATTTTACACTAATAACAAACTAAAAATGCTCAGTTACATAAACATAGCTTTCATGTCACGACTTTGGCTCATGAATTAGTCTGATCAGCTAGCAGGTGTAGCCCAGGAGTCTGACTTAAAATTTATGACCAATTTTAAGGAAAAAATAAATAAATACAATAAAAAAATACTAACTATGACTAACCTGTAAGACTAATCTTAGCAGTTTATGCAGCTGGCACCCGGTTTAAAGTTTTGTAAGTTTTTTATTTTTTATTTAGACAACAATGTAGTGTAAGATGCGAACCTCCTGATATTTTATTTTATTTTATTTTATTTTATTTACTCTGTACATGGGGTCTTTTTTCATGTTTTATTGCCACCCTTATAATGCCACATTTTAATCGTGCTTTCAAGGAGTTCAGTATTCTATAAAATATTTTCTGCCTCCCACTAATAATAGTAGACTTAAACAAAAGGTAAGTGTTTATTTATTCAAATGTCATTTTATGTCATTTTACAGTTTTCAAAGTTGAGTTTATTTTGTCATGCTGACCTATCTATACCATAATAGACAAGTGTTTTAGACATTCACAGTTAGTTATCACTGCTTTTATCTTGTTTCTACAGGTGTCTGGCTTTGATGCTGTAAATAAACTGGAGAGCTTCCTGTCTCCTGTAAGTCAAGTGTGTGTGTGTGTGTGTGTGTGTGTGTGTGTGTGTGTGTGTGTGTGTGTGTGTGTGTGTGTGTGTGTGCGCGTGTCTCCCCTCAGTGAGGTCTTGATGTGTGGGGAGGAGTTGTTCATCAGCACTGACAGCTTTGATATATATGGTGAAAATCAGAAAAGCCTCCTCTGATTTGTCACTGAAGTTGTTTGATGTTTTGTTTTGTTGTGTATTATAGGGTGTGATTGGAGGGTGTTGGGCCTCTTTCGCTCTCATTAAGGAGACTGACAGGATGTCTGTACTTCTGTATCATCAGTGCGGAGGAACTTGTACTGGGTGTTGAGTTAATCATGCTGAGGATGATGAGGAGATTGGTTGTTGAGTTAATCATGTTTGCAGTTGCAATACTCATCACAGCTGGTAAGTACATTAGTAAAAAAAAAAAAAAAAAAAA
>NW_024879250.1:14839-25482 GCF_018340385.1 Cyprinus carpio | reverse complement strand
CTTAAGTGGTCACAATATTGTGTTTTTGTAATTTGCTTACTAAAAAATGTTTGATTATAATGTAGTGTTTCAGATGATAATATTTTTATTTATTAATTCACAATATGCCTCTCTTTCTCTCTCTCATTTGTTTAAAATATGTCTTATTTATCTGTTGAACTAAGTTGGTGGTCACAGTCGCTGTGCTGGTCGAGTGGAGGTTCTTCATAGAGGTCAGTGGGGAACAGTGTGTGGTGACTGGTGGGATTTGGCTGATGCTGCAGTGGTGTGTAGAGAGCTGGACTGTGGAGAACCTGTAGATGCTCTGGCTAATGCACACTTTGGACCAGGATCAGGACCAACCTGGATGGCTTTTGTCAGATGTGTTGGTTCAGAATCCACACTGAAGGACTGTGAATCATATGGATGGGACAGAAGTTACTGTAATCATACTAAAGATGCTGGAGTCATCTGCTCAGGTAACATTTGCACATTTGTGGCTATACTCGAGTGTTGCTGTTCATATTGTATCTAAAGTATAAACAGTCAAAGTACTCAATGCCATAGTTTTCAACGTTTTAGACTGATTCGCACTAAGATAAGAAACGTATAGCAAAAAATGAAAAAACTTCCAGTACCTAGAAGGCAAAATTCTGTCATAAATTTCAAAAGTGTGATAGCCAGTGAATAATGAACACTAATTAATACTTTATTTATTTATTTATTTATTTATTTGCATTTCATAATTTCATGTTTAAAACATTAATATGTGTGTAAACACATTTATGCCACATTTGTGCAGCATTAACCAAGCACATATTCATGATTATATGCTGGTTGAAATATAGATTCTGAGCTGCCTTGAGAAATAGTTTAAGTTTTACAAAGAAAACATCACATGCTTACACAGAATAGTAGGCTTATATAACAGAAATCATAGTATATAAAATAATTTAATAAATAAAAAGGTTTAAAAAATAGTATGAACTTTGGAATATGGAACTGTTGTTAAACTTCTATACTCTGCAAGTGGTAGGAATGTGTAAGGTTTTTTTTAAAGATTTTGTTTTTGGTATGTGGATTGTATTTATGTTGTTATTATTTTTAAAATGGTGTGTTTTGTATGTTTTAGTTTAAAGATTTAAACTTTGGAATATGGTAGTATCTTAGTTCTGAATTCCAGGTCTTAAAATAAATAGTATTGCTGCATTATAAGCCCAAAAATGTAACAAAAGTACATGTATGGCATTAACTTTCTTAATGCACATTTTATCAATTGAACAATGTAATATATTTAACTGTCCCTCATTTGTCAAAAACAAGCTGTCCAACTTTTGAAATAACATTTTCTGAAGTGGGATGACAAAGATTGCTTAACACACTTTAACAATATTATTGCAACATATGATGTACAAATACATCACAAATATAATTTAATTTCTGTTTTCTTTCCGTTCCACTGCATGTTTTTAAAACATCTCATGTCATGTTCGGCGCTTCGGCTCTTAATTAATCTATGCCTAAAATAAATACATGATACTGACTTGTTCCTAATGGTTTATGCAATTATGAAATTCTTTGTTCCTTTTCAGTCGGTCACTCTCAACGTCACATCGGTGATGACCGACGAATTGGGATCTCGCTTAAAGAGACCAATCCACTTTGAGTGTAACTAAAGCCAGTGCACATTGACATGCGATGATTGCATCCAGCTGCTGCTGATCACAGCGTGAGCATAAAATTGCAGCAGGTGCAACGTAAACCAGCGTTTTGCTTTGGACCCGAGCGATCACATCGGTTTGCTTCTGACTATACTGAGAGAAGAATGCTGAACAAGTTCAGCGTGCTCTTTGGCGCTCTTGGTGTTGGTGGCACGGTGCTTCAGTGGTGGTGGTTACCCGTCCGTGTCGAGTGGGTTGCATACATCAGGCTGCACTACCCCCTGTTTGTGTTGCAGACGACCATCTCTCCTGTGCGCTTCAGCACGCTAAAAAAGCTTTTTTCTCTAAAAGAGCATTCACGGGTGCGTCTTTTTAAAAACGACGTTGCGTCTTGCTATAGACAACGTATCACCCGTGCGTTTCTGGATGCGGTTGTTACCTGGCGTCAGGGACAGATTATGACACAGCGGTGCCCTGGGCACGGACCGATTAAAGGCCCCCCTCGGTTGAAATTTCGTTCCTTTTTTTATTTTAAACTTTCCCGAATTTGTTAACTATATCATAAAATATCACGATTCTTAAATATAAGTAAATACATTTTGCACCTTTATAGATCATGTATATCTGTAATGGGCTATGGGAAAAGTAGCTTAATATTAGTGTAATCTATTAACTAGCCTATGCATAAAACCCGTCTTTTAACTTGTACTAGTGTTATGTCATCGAATATTTTTAATACGACTGACTTTGTATTTAACGTAAATTTTATAAAAACTTTGTAAGTTACTAATTATAACACTTTTATTGTACGTAAAGAGAGCAAAGAATATTTGCATTATCAAAGAATATCAACTTTAGTCCAAAAACCCCCATTATAATTACTGAAGCTGTTTACACTGTGAAAAAAATATCTTTCTTACATCGTACACACATCTGCTCTTTGTTTATGATGAGCAGAGAGCAGCATTCAGTCAGCAAGCGCGCGCACTGAACAAAACACGGGCTTTTCAGCGATGACTCATCTGAATGCCTCTGATTGGCTATTGCATTCATAAGCTCAACAGAATCCTGTGTGATTGGTTGTGATGCGCAGCACTGTAAAAACGTGTCTGGCTCTGCACCAGCCAAAGCACGAAAGCATATTTGAATTTGACAGCTGATGTTGTGCCGCACTGAACGTTCTAATAGTATCAAATATATTATTCAGCCATTTTTGGTCTTTTGGAAGCTGATTTCAAATTCCACTTTGCTTAAAATCCTGAGGGGGCACAGTTGAAATCGCGTTCCTGGAGGAGCAGTATTTCAGCTGGGCCCCCCTCTGGTCTAGTGCCCTGGGCACGTGCCCGGTAGGCCCGTGCATTAATCCGTTCCTGCCTGGCGTAGGGTGATGGTCACGATCCCTGCCTCACGTTGTATGGGCATTAAAGGGGTCATGATGCTTTTGTTAAAGATCATTATTTTGTGTATTTGGAGTAACAGAATATGTTGACATGCTTTAATGTTCAAAAAACACATTATTTTTCAATTACTGTACATTATTGTAGGTCCTCTATGCCGATCATTTTTCAAATGTGACGTTTTCTACAAAGTCCCTCCTTCTGACAAGTGCAGTCTGCTCTGATTGGCCAACTGACCCAGTGGATTGTGACTGGCCAAACACCGCAAGCACTCATCGTAAATGTAACGCCCCTTTCCCTAATCGCGAGCTTAATCTTTCAAAATACGTGTAAAGACCCTTAATAATGTCCTTAGTTTTACCATCAGTTCAAGCCCAAAAGGGGAACAGAGTCGCGTGACTGACACGGTGATGAAGCTCCTATGTGTTTGCAGTACACAAGCCACCGACAGTTAAAACAGCGGACTCCACCATGTGACCCTGTCTCTCTCTCTCTCCCTCTCTCTCTCTCTCTCTCTCTCTCTCTCTCTCACTCGCACACACACGCACAACTCTGCATTTGAACAGTCAATAGCAAATACTTAAACTAATAACAAAACATACGTCCAGTAGCTGATTCAGAAGCGCCAGATTGTAGTAGCAAAGTCAGAATTACCTCCTCACATAGGTTTACGAAACGGTCGTCCATAAAATGCATTGCTGTTCTGTTGTAAGTAATCTTAAAGATTCCTAAATGCATCTACTTTTCGAAAGGCCAAATTCGCCTAGAAACACACAGCATCTACCTGACATGGCTGCTTCAACACTAACTGCGGTAACTGAAACCATGGCCCTTTCTTTGCGTGAACATTTGGGCAACATTATGCAAATATTTTCACATAGTGACGTAGAGATGTGGGGGGTGTTTGAGACATTTTAGGGGGGCGTTGCAGAGTCTTAACTTTGATAAAGAAGATCTCTTTGGATTTGAGGCTTTAGTCTTTGCAACTTTACAGATCTTCATGCACCAAGAGCTTGTAATACTCCAAAGAGAAAGGAAAAATTGAAATCGCATCATATGATCCCTTTAAGCAAGTTGGGGTGGCGTTAGTGGATGAGTCATATTCTCATTGTGGGAAGATGACCATCTCGGAGTTGCGGGCCAAGCTCCATTGCATCAAAAGGGGCGGAGCTCCGTTGCCTCTGCCTCAAACTAGTTCTCATCATGGCGACAGTCAGGCGGTGCTTACTTCAGGCAGTAGCACGGGGGTCTGATGGTAACAGTGATGGGCTCCTCTTGCATTCCGCAACCAGTTAAGCTGCCAAAGGAACGTGTTGGGCCCTCTACAAGGAGCGTGTCAGCAGTATCCTTCGGCGCTCCTCCCGACGATCGGATGTTGATCGCTGCATCAGAGGGTGAGCTGGAGCTTTCTGAAGAGGAAGATTCGGCTGCGCTGCTGCCCTCCAGGACTGTAGCAATGCCTGTGGGGCTTGTGGGGCTTACCAGGTCATAGAAGGCACCTTTTTCTGCTGGAAACTGACCTGCTAACAACTCCTTCCTCACCACTCTTGATGGTGGTGCAGGTAGGGGTTATACGGGGGTCCCCCTGGTGGAGCGGTTGGTTGCGATGTAGTTGTGTCCTAATACCACCTCCACCCGGCAGGGCAAACCTCACCTCCCCTCCCGGGTTTGTAGGTACTCTGTCTGGTGATGCTTATATGGCCTGTGGAGAAGCTGCCTCCACCTTACACGCTATGGCGTTACTGCAGGTTCATCAGGCTAAAGCACTGAGGGACCTGCACGAGGGTGGTAACAATCCGGAAGTTCTGAAAGAACTCCGAATTGCAAATGACCTCGCGCTCTGAGCAACGAAGGTCACTGCGAGTTCTCGTTGGACGACTGGTCCTTGGGATGGCCCGCAGGAGCATCACCTCTGGCTGTGTCTGGTCGACATGAGGGACACTGATAAGTTCGGTTCCTCAAGGTTCCTGTGTACCAGACCGGACTCGTCGGCGACGCAGTCGAGAACAAGGCCCAGCAGTTCTTGGCTGCAAAGGAGCAGACTGAGGCGATCCGATATGTCCTGCTGCATCCACCCATCCACTGGCTGCAGCGCCCCAGTGTGCTCGTCACCGAGGGTGGCCCCCTGCATCCACCCCCGCTCCCGCGCCGCATCTGCAGCAGCCTCGAGCAAGTGGTGCCAAGGTGCTTGGCGTAGGCAGGCTGCCCCTCCCATCCTTGAGAGTCGCGGATGGAACAACACCGGACCACACTTATCCTCCTCTCTCCCCAGCAGGCAGCAGCTGGTGGTTCGAGAGCATCATCAAAGGCCCTACTCACGCACCCTATGCCAAATCGTCATCTCACTGCTCCACCGCGGGTATGGTGTCTGGGTGCCTGGCTACCCAAATGTCTCACTGGCTCCTGCAGACCATCAGACTCGGCTATGCGATTCAGTTCGCCCGGCGTCCCCCCAAGTTCAGCAGCATCCACTTCATATCAGTGAAGGCGGCTGTTGCTCCTGTTTTGCATGCGGAGACACACTCCTATTGGCGAAGGATGCAATAGAGCTGGTACCTCCAGCTGTTATGAAGACAGGATTTTTACAGCTCCTACTTCATTGTACCCAAGAAAGGCGGTGGGATACAACCGATCTTGTACCTGCGTGTCTTGAACTGGGGCCTTCACCGGTTATCATTCAAGATGTTGATGCAGAAACGCATCTTTGGGTGCATCCGTCCCTAAACTGGTTTGCAGCGACCGACCTGAAACACACGTACTTTCATGTGTCAATTCTTCTGCACCACAGACCATTGCTGCGGTTTACATTTGAAGGACGAGCATATCAGTACAAGGTCCTGCCCTCCGGGCTGTCCCTGTTGCCTCGGTATGGAGTTGGATTCGGTCGAACAGACAGCACGCCTCACGTAGGGACATGCTCAGTCAGTGTTGAACTGCCTGAATATGTTCAGGAGCAGGACGGCGGTCCCACTGAAACAGTTTTAGAGGCTCTTGGGGCATATGACAGCTGCAGTGGCAGTCTAGCCACTGGGGCTGCTTCATATGAGACTGCTTCAACACTGGCTCCTTGGCCGAGTCCTGAGGGGGGTGTGGCAACGTGGCACTCACTGGGTTCAAGTCACACCGGCCTGCCACCAAACCTTCACCCCGTGGTCAGACCTTGCGTTTCTCTGGACAGGAGTGCCCCTAGAACAGGTCTCCAGGCATGCTGTGGTTTACACGATGCCTCCACCACTGGCTGGGGGACCACGTACAATGGGCATGCATGTCGGGGGTTTGGACAGGCCCCCAACTGCACTGGTAACACTGCGACCATTGCATGCTATGTGCCATTCACTTTCCGGGCCTGGACAATCGTGCAGCCAACGAGCTGTCACAAGCTATGCTCCCAGGAGAATGGAAACTCCATCCCCAGACAGTCCAGCTGATTTGGAGACGTTTTGGAACTGGTCAGGTAGACCTGTTTACCTCTCCAGAAACCTCTCACTGCCAGTTGTTCTACTCCCTGACCGAGGGAACACTCGGCACAGATGCAGTGGCACACAGCTGGCCACGGGGCCTGCGCAAGAATGCGTTTCCCCCAGTGAGCCTTCTCACACAGACGCGGTGCAAAGTCAGGGAGGACGAGAAGCAGGTCCTGCTTGTGGAGCCATATTGGCCCACTTGGACCTGGTTCCCCGAACTAATGCTCCTTGTGACAACCCCTCCCTGGCAGATTACTCTGAGGAAGGATCTACTGACTTAAAGACGGTCTGTCACAATCTATACGAGTCCGGTCCTTGGCACCCGCATCCAAACCTCTGGAAACTTCATGTCTTGTTTCTGGACAGGATGCGGAGGTTCTAGGTGACCTTCCCCAGCAGGTAGTTGACACCATCTTTTTGGAAAGAGCACTGTCTATGAGACACGCTTACGCCTTGAAGTGGACCCTTTTCTTCAAGTGGTGTTTTTCTCATCGAGAAGACCCCCAGAGATGCCCGATCAGGGTCGTGCTTTCCTTTTTGCAGCAAGGGTTGGAACAAAGGCTGTCTCCCTCCACCCTTAAAGTCTATGATTCTGCGATTGCTGCTAATCATGACCCAGTGGAGGGGAAGTCGGTAGGTAAGCATGACCTGGTCATCAGGTTCCTTAGGGGGGCGAGGAGGAGGAGGCAGACCCAGACATAGCTTTACTTTGTCCCGTCTGAGCCTTGAAATGGTAAGTAGACTGGACATAAAACTCTAAGCAGAGGATGGCCCACTAGATTGTGGATGCCATCACCCTGGCTTATCAGGCACAGGGTGTGCCATGCCTGCTAGATTCTATAGCCTTCGTGTGGATCCTCCTGTGTTCTCACCTCAAATGGGTAGAAGCATTGAGAGGCCCTGGTTTAGTGTTGGCTTGCTAAAACTGCTCCAGAGAGTCCGTACTGTAGACCCTGACAAGCTCCTCCATCCCCTTGGCAGCCAGACGTGGTGGAACGTCCGGTGCCAGCGAAAACCTGGTATGCATTGCACCAATGTCGCATGCCAATGTCCAGATTGTAGATTGGTCTCAAAGTGAGATCCCCAATTCGTCGGTCACGATATGATGTCTCTGTTCCCTTCTTCAGGGAACGAGGGTTACATACGTAATCAAAACGTTCTGGCAGGTTACATGAGTCACTTCCATCAGGTGACTCTCAGCTGATCCACGTCTACCTATAAGAATACGATGCCTATCACGGCACTCTTATATAAGGTCTATTCAGTGTTATTTAGCAGCTTTATCACTTGCTCAAGAGCAAATTACCCTCCTCCATCCCCAACTCTTGTCACAGTTAGGACTTGGCTTTCTGATATTCCTCATTTCCCAAATTATCTTGATTAATGTTGTTACATTAAAATATCATTAAGAACATTAGTTTTTTTGTGGACATGCAGAATCACACTAATAGCTCTGCTAATGTAATGAAGCTCAGCTAGCTGTTTAGCTCACTGTTACTGACAGTAATAAGGGGATGAATATGATGGCATTTATGCAAAGAACTGCATTCAAAATATCACAAACACATCTCAAAAGAAAACATTTGTTTTAGGTTGCAAACACCTTTGCCATAATATTATGCTTTTGGATAGATCATATACACACAGTTATTCAAAACCTAAAGCTCTTCTTTCATGAGCTCCTATGTACATTTCTGTTCAAGATTGAAAGTAATTGGCAGAGAGATGTTGAAAAATTAATGGTAAACACCAAAGCAACTGTAAGCATTTGTGGTTGTGAATATAGTATTACACAGTACAAAAGAAAAGAAATACATCAGCCATGTGTAGTTGTGTAGATGGTATTTATAGGTGTATTCTAAAGCCATGGCCAGGCAACGGGGAAAAACCCTCATCCAGCCTTGATAAGAAAGCACATTTATGTCACCACAGGCCAGTTCTTCCACCCTTACATGGTAGTCTTGCAATTCTACACAAGATTATCTTCCACTCTTCTTTTGCTGTTCTTTTGAACTTTCCAATTGATTTTGGTGGCCACAGAGTATCTGCTCAGTTTAGGCTGAACTCTTTGTCCTGCCTCTGTCATTCCATGCACCCATGCACAAGAACATGGACACAGAGGAGAAATATAACAGAAGAAGAAATGACTGTTCTTGGTCTTGTTCTTCCTCGTCCTCATCTTCCTCCACCTCATATATGCTCTCTTCCATAATTCTCAGATTGATAGATACACCCATGCCATCTGTGCAATTTGAACTGACTTATATTTTGTACATTCACATATTTAGAAACAAGTGTGAACAGTTTTGAATTATTGTGTGTAAATGATGACAATCGTGTTGCAAAACTTTTGTTTTCTTGTGTTTAGGGTTTTGCATCACAAGTTTATCACAGTGCAAATTGCATTTTACTGAGTGAGAATGTGTTTAGAGTTTTGCAAAAAGAGTGCATGAGATCTGCAAACAGTGTTTAAACTGCCCAAACTTGTTTAAGGTTTTTGTGTTTGAGGGACTTATTTGACAAATTGGTTTAGGCTATTGAGAATTTGGTTCAGAGAATGGGGTTTAGTGTCTTTAATGTGAAAAACTGTAGTGTGGCATTTTGATTGTTGTGTTTGAAAAAAGGAAATCAAGATTCTTCCTAATAGATTTTTTTTTTGTGTGTGTTACATAGAGAATTGTGTGTTGTGTTTTGCAAAAAAAGTGTTTTATTAAAATGAAAACTAAGGCAGAGAATTATATGGTTTTGCAGATTTGTTGTGTGGTTCTGGTGTTTGAGTGTCAGGTTTCAGAAATTGTGTGACAAGTAAAGATTTTGTGTGAAAGCAGTTAAAAAAATCTGTAAAGATACATTACATTTGGTTCTGTTCTGTTTACCCTAAGGGGGTTATTGCTGCAGTCCCTGTTCATTCATGATAGGCTGCATGGATGGGCAGGGAGTTTTTACCTAGAACAGAACCATACCACCAATCCAAACTGTATTCTAAGTGTCAATCATTTTGACGATTGTGGTCCTGACAGACCTATATAATTATTTATGTTCTTCCAGATGTCCGGCTGGTTGGAGGTTCTCGCTGCTCTGGGAGGTTAGAGATCCTTCATGATCAGACGTGGATGTCAGTGTGTGATGCTGCCTTTGACCAGCAGGATGCAGAGGTTGTGTGTAGAGAGCTGGACTGTGGGGCTCCTATACAGGTGCTGAGAGCAGCTGCTTTTGACAAAGGAGACACTCAGATGTGGACACAAGAGATTCAGTGCAGAGGAAATGAGTCTCAGATTCATATGTGTCAAACATCTTTCAATATCACACCCAAATATAACTGTTCTCACAAAAATAATGTTGGACTGCTTTGTACAGGTATGTATTGACCATTTCAACAGGAAATATTCACTTAATTTTGATAGATCTCTTCTAATTTTTTTTTCTCTTACTGTGCACAGAAATAAGAAATGTGAGGTTGATTAATAGTAACAGTCCCTGCAGTGGGACAGTGGAGGTTCTTTACAGAGGTCAGTGGCGAACAGTGTGTGGTGATGGTTGGGATTTGGCTGATGCTGCAGTGGTGTGTAGAGAGCTGGACTGTGGAGAACCTGTAGATGCTCTGATTGATGCTCATTTTGGACCAGGATCAGGACCAATCTGGATGAATAATGCACTGTGTATTGGATCTGAGTCTACACTGAAAAAGTGTGGATCTGTCACATGGGGTTTTCAAGGTGTGTGTCAGAGCAAGAGTGCTGGAGTCATCTGCTCAGGTAACCTCAAAACTTCATTTTGTTAAAACAGAGCTGTCCAAAGTTGTTCCTTGAGGGCCACTGTCCTGCAGAGTTTAGCACCAACCCTAGTTAACACACCTGAACCAGTTAATCAAGGTCTTCAGACTCACTAGAAACTTCTAGGCAAGCAAGTTGGAACTAGCTGGAACCAAAATTTGCAGGACGTTGGCCCTCCAGGAGCAGGAGTGGACACCGGACGTTGGCCCTCCAGGAGCAGGAGTGGACACCCCTGGTCTAAGTAAAGGTCGAACCTGATCATTTATTTTTTTTGTTGTTGAGTCTGGCTGGTTGGAGGATCTCGCTGCTCTGGGAGGTTAGAGATACTTCATAATCAGANTCTTTGACCAGCAGGATGCAGAGGTTGTG
>NW_024879250.1:12910-14726 GCF_018340385.1 Cyprinus carpio | reverse complement strand
TCAGATTTACTTACAAGAGATTCAGTGCAGAGGAAATGAGTCTCAGATTCACCTCTGTCCAACATCACTGCCACAAAAATACTGTTGATTTGTTTTTGTTGTCTGAATTGTTTTTTCAGGTTTGATGAGTCTTGTATATGATTTTTTTTCTCTCTCTCTCTATGAGATTCTTCTTACTGTCTTGTTTGCTCTGTTCATAAGTTTTATTTATGTTTTTTTTTGTATTTATTTGACAGACCGTGTGAATGTGAGGTTGGTTGGTGGTCACAGTCGCTGTGCTGGTAGAGTGGAGGTTCTTCATAGAGGTCAGTGGAAAACAGTGTGTGATGATAGCTGGGATATGGCTGATGCTGTAGTGGTGTGTAGAGAGCTGGACTGTGGAGAACCTGTAGATGCTCTGGGTGATGCTCATTTTGGACCAGGATCAGGACCAATCTGGGAGAGTTGGACTGTATGTACTGGAACAGAGACTACACTGAAGAACTGTGGATCGGCTCAGTTGTTTAATTATAACTGTAATCATGATACAGATGCTGGAGTCATCTGCTCAGGTGAGCTGTTCTAAAATTCAACAAAGTACATCACTGTTGATCCACATACCTTATATTTTAGTTCAAATTTTATATAAAAAAAGGTTTACACCAAATGTTAGCAACACCAAGCTCATAGGTTAAATTTTCAGGGAACGCATTAACGGATAAAATGTTAAACTTCAATGCATTTGTAAGTAGCTTTTTCTATATGCATAAATGTACAATGTAAATGTAAATCCAAATAATGCAATGATCAGTTCTTCCTCAGACGCTTTTATTGTACCAGCACAGTGCATCATAAACACTTTGTTTTCTGACATAAATACTTGTGGAGTCTGACTCCTGGTAGTTTCTTAAAGCCAGCCAATCAGAAATGAGCTTACAGTCAAGTGTTTTCCATTGCTCAGTGTCATAAGTGTTTTCGTGTATGCCTTGTATGAGTTTTTTAGTTAAAAATAAGTGTTTTTGTGTGTCTTATTGTTCTTATGTTTATTATAAGAATGGTGTTGAGTGAATATAAGTGTTGTTGTGTGTATTGTAAGGCTAAGACTAATGATGGTAACAATTTGAATGTACAAATGTACATAAAATAATGATCTGTCAGCATTATTAAATGTTATAATAATGTTTGTAAATGTTATTGCCAAAGCTAAAAAGATTTTTATTTTTTGTTTTAGTTATGTTTGTTTGTTTTGTTGTCAATGATAAAGATGGTCATGTAACTTTTCTTAAATGTATTTTCTCTCACTACTGCAGGAGTCAGGCTGGTTGGTGGTTCTCGCTGCTCTGGGAGCTTAGAGATACTTCATAATCAGACGTGGATGTCAGTGTGTGACGCTGCCTTTGACCAGCAGGATGCAGAGGTTGTGTGTAGAGAGCTGGACTGTGGGGCTCCTGTAAAGGTGCTGGGAGCAGCTGCTTTTGGCAAAGGAGACGCTCAGATGTGGACACAAGAGATTCAGTGTAGAGGAAATGAGTCTCAGATTCAAATGTGTCCAGCATCACAGAAACACAACTGCTCCCATGATGATCACCAGGTGCTTCTGTGTGCTGGTAAGAAGATTAATATGAGAGCATTTAGTAGCATAACTAGGATCATATACACCCCAGTGCACTTGGTGGGGCCCTCACCACACCCACAGTAGGGTGGCCGTTATTGGGGGGGTAAATCTTTTTTTATTGGAAATGTTAACCTCTCATCAGGCCCGGACTGGCCATCGGGAGCATCGGGAGAATTCCCGGTGGCCTGGCTGCTATTTTGGCCATCTGCCCTGTTTTTTTTT
>NW_024879250.1:10683-12611 GCF_018340385.1 Cyprinus carpio | reverse complement strand
ATTTGTAATAAATCATAAATCAGTTAGTCTTGACTGGGAGTGCTGTTCATTCCGCACTTCCATCAAAAGGTTTTGAACAGAGTAATCAATGTTCACTGGACTCGACGAAGGTGAGGAAGTGACCAGAAGAAGCACTGAAATGTAATGAAATTACTGACCTGTTCAGAACTTCAAGTGCAGGTCTGTTTCATCTGTAAAAACACTACTGTAGTTTTTAACCTAGTTGAGTATTAAACTCCTAGCACCTTTAGGATATCAGGAGCACCTCATTATTATCATCAGTCAGAATATTGTGGTAAAGGACATCATTATCATTTGTAAAGTTAAATTAATAAATTTAGCAGACAGACATTCACATGGATTTATTGTCTAGGTAGCAAGGAGCTAGAGCAAACAGCAATACAAAAATATGAGTCACAGCCTAATAATGTAATAGTAAGTCATAACCTAATAATGGTGGTAGTTAGATAATTATTATTTCAATAGCATGTTCACTATAAGGATGTTTTTCCAATAAATTTGTATGAAATATAGGTTTGTTAAATCTGGGGTATTTGAGTAATTTTTAAGATAAATAACATTCTGTGCGAACAAATTGCAATTAGTTGGTTGTTTTGCAACAGGGTGGACACAGTTCATAACAGTAGACTTGCTGGTAAGTGACAGGTACAAGAAAAAAGGGAGAGACAGAGATACTGGGCAAAATGAAGAAAGGGAAAAGGGAAGTGAAGGTGCAGTTCAAGAGACGACCTTTAATTAATTTCCACGGCCCCAGACAAGGATTTAGACCTTTTTATGTGATGGCCATACAAATAACATTTCCTGGCTTGAAATTGCATCCCAGTCCGGCCCTGCCTCTCACCCCCTCATTTGTTTCTCCACTAGAAGTATGTTATGTATGCAAAATTCCATTCAGATAATTTGTCATTTAGGGTATGCTCAAAGAATGTATCTTTTTACCAACAGGTACTAAGTGATATTGGTGAAGTTTTTGTTCACTGATAAACTTTTGACTGTTTCTGGTATCAGATGAGGGGCAGTTGTGGACTAACAGTTAGAGAGTTGGACTTTTTAACCCGAAGGTCATGTGTTTTCGAGTCTCAGTACTGGCAGGAATTGTAGGTGGGGGGAGTGAATGTAGAGCACCCTCTTCCACTTTCAGTAACCACGACTGAGGTGAGACCCTGGGCACTGGAGCAAATGGCTGCCCACTGTTCCGGGTGTGTGTTCACAATATGTGTGAGTGTGTTCACTACTCACTGCTGGGTGGGTTAAAAGCAGAGCACAAATACTGAGTGTGGGTTACCATACTTGGCATAAATGCAGAACACTCGCAACTTTTACGTTATTCTTCCTAAATGAAGATCCTGGTACCTGGGGAAACAATACAAATGCAGGAAAGAGGTGTTGCGCTTATCCAAGAGTATAATGGACTCCTCTCAAAGACTGAAGAACAAACGCAGTTTATAATGCAGATTGTCAGAGAGCAATCTTTTTCCAGTTTCTGCGGCTGAAGCACGTCGGATTGTCACCACGATCTAGATCAGATTTCAGTCAAAGTTGCTCTTCTATCAGCTTGAATCAGTCGGCCCATTCTCCTCTGACCTCTAGCATCAACAAGGCATTTTTGCCCACAGGACTGCCGCATACTGGATGTTTTTCCCTTTTCACACCATTCTTTGTAAACCCTAGAAATAGTTGTGCGTGAAGATCCCAGTAACTGAGCAGATTGTGAAATACTCAGACCGGCCCGTCTGGCACCAACAACCATGCCATACTCAAAATTGCTTAAATCACCTTTCTTTCCCATTCTGACATTCAGTTTGGAGTTCAGGAGATTGACTTGACCAGGACCACACCCCTTGATGCATTGAAGCAACTGCCATGTGATTGGTTGATTAGATAATTGCATTAATGAGAAATTGAAC
>NW_024879250.1:9725-10237 GCF_018340385.1 Cyprinus carpio | reverse complement strand
TGTTTCGTTTATATCCTGACAGAAGGCTTGACGCAAACCGCTATGAATCTGACACAACGTGAAGACAGTGCTTCCGCAAACCCCGCTCCCACGCTGGTGTATGTCACGAACACCGTCTCTTGACCAGCGCCCTTGTCTGGCCGGGCGGAGGATTGCAATAGGTTTCTGCTACAATGTTCACTCGCTCTCAAACAACACGCTCACCAATATCCTACGGAAAGATCCAAGATTTCGTTTATCATCCTGCAGTTATCCGGGGCCGCGTTAAGATGGGCTGAAACGCTATGGTTTCAAGAGACTGCGATCACCTCTTCATTACAAAGTTTCATTAGCTATTTTAAGGAAGTGTTTGGGGATCCTGTAGACGACTCTTCTGACACCGACTAACAAATACGTCAAGAGCCCTTCGGTCCCGTCCATAGATCTTCCTCTAATATCTCCTCAGTCAAGCCCAGGATGGGTTCCCGGTCTCCCGTCATGCCCAGGATGGGCTCCCGATCCCCCGTCATGCC
>NW_024879250.1:9087-9713 GCF_018340385.1 Cyprinus carpio | reverse complement strand
GGATGGGCTCCCGGTCCCCCGTCATGCCCAGAAGTGGCTCCTGAACACCAGTTAAGCCCAGGGAGGGCTCCTGAACCCCTGTTAGGCCCCGAAGAGGATCCCGATCTCCCGTTAGGCCCCAAAGAGGCTTCCCTTTCACCAGCTCAGGATTGCGCGGAGTCCCCTACTGCACTTCGGACCACCAGACCCATGTCTCCACCTCGGCCTGTCAGCCCGCCAGCTCCGCGCCGGCTCTGCATCCCTTTGGCTCCACCGAGGCCCGTCTGCCCAAGGACTCCTCCGGGCACCCTCATCCATCCAGACAAACCTCGGTCGGTCGTCGCTCAGCTTCCGCCACGGACTTCCGGGTCTCCAGCTTCGCCTTGACCCTCCACCCCTTTGGCTTCACCAGGCTCCTCCCTTCCTCCGGTTTCCCTGTTGTCCTCGGTTGCCCCATCTTCGTCCTGGTCAGCCGAATCCTCGGCTCCGCCTCAGGCACGCGAGCCAGCAGCTCCGCCTTGGGCTTCCAGGCCAGCCGAGTCCTCTGCCCCGCTCCGTGGTTCCGCCATGCACCGATCGGCCTTGGGGTGTCGCCCAGTCCTTCTGTCAAAGCTTCCCCCTGGTTCCTCCCACTGTCGGCTCCACCA
>NW_024879250.1:479-8929 GCF_018340385.1 Cyprinus carpio | reverse complement strand
AAAAAAGCACTCACCACAGCCCCAGTTCGAGGTCAATCCTCCAACAGGAACAGACCATATGCCGTTGTCCCCCGACCTGTTGATTCACCGCGGACTCAAAGACGTAAAGTATACTCACCTTTGAAACACTAACCTCTGTGTCATTGTCCTCCTGCTTGCAGGACTCCTGCTTAATTCCCTGCTACCTGTGATCTGAAGTTCCTCCGAACTCCCAGTGTGTTTCTCCGAGCTTGCTTGGTTGTACCCGCACCTGAAGGAAAGAGAGACAAGTGCTAATCATCTGTGACGGCTTGGCATTGACATATCTATTCAAGACGTGCTCACCTGCATTCAGCCCCACACTGAGTATCTGCACCGAACCTGGGCCAGAAGTCACTAAGAACTCACCTTGCATTTGTGATTTGCAAAATAAACACTGTGATTGGATTCACTTACCTCTGTCTCTCGTTTATATCCTGACATAAACATAAAAGCTCTTTTACCAATTGTTTTTCTGACACAAGGAACAGAATGCCTAACCTGATAGTTTGAAGAAAATGGTACAAAATATTGTTGTAAATAACTAGGATAATTAAAATAAATACATTTGAAAAGAAATTGACACATTTGTGTGCAAAGATGGCCATCAGAATCAGTATCAGTGTAGGTTTTTAACTTCTCTAATAAATTCAGTTAGATATTCATGGGAGGGCATAACGTAAAAAAAATCTTGTAGGTTTTTAACTTCTATACATCTGACATGAGAACAAAATAAAATAAGTAAAACTTAGCAATAATAATGTGTATGAATCTGGAACAGTAGATTAATTTATGTACAGATTTGTGCAATTTTACTCTATATAGAACTGTATAAATAAAGAGATATGCATATGTATTTACATAATACTTGAAAAAGGCAATCATTTAAGACTTTTTTGCTCACAATTTGTACAGTGTTTTTTGGAATCGGGTTATTCATATGTTAGCTGTTTAAGCTGGAGATGGCATGGGGGAAAAAACTGTTTTTATGCCTAGATGTTCTGGTACACAGAGTCCGCATGTCCGCATAGATCTGTAGAAGTGCAAACAGGTTGTGTCCGGGGTGAGAGGGGTCTTTGATGATGTTACCTGCGCGTTTCTTCATTCTGGAGTCGTACAAGTCCTGAAGACTGGGCAGGTGCACACCAATGATCCTTTCAGTCAGTCCGTTGCAGTCTTCTTAAATCTGATTTGCTGGCTTACCCAAACCAGACAGTCATAGAAGAGCACAGAACCGACTCAATAATAGCCGAGTAAAACTGTGTCATCTGTGCCTGTGGCACAGTACAGTGGAAGGAAGGAAGTACAACCTCTGCTGGGCCTTTTTCACAATGGAGTCAATGTGAATGTCCCACTTCAGGTCCTGAGAGATGGTTGTGCCCAGGAACCTAAACTACTCCACTGCAGCCACAGTGCTGTCCATGATGGTGAGTGGGGGGAGAGCAGGGGGGTTTCTCCTGAAGTCCACGATCATCTCCACAGATTTGAGCGTGTTCAGCTCCAGGTTGTTGTGACTGCACCAGACAGCCAGCTATTTAACCTCCTGTCTGTAACCAGACTCGTCGCCGTCCTGAATGAGGCAGATGACTGTGGAATCGTCTGCAAACTTCAGGAGCTTGAAAGAGGGGTCTTTAGAGGTGCAGTCATTTGTGTACAGGGAGAAGAGCAGTGGGGAGAGAACGCAGCCCTGAGGAGCTCCAGTGCTGATGGTGCGGCTATTGGATTTGAATTTTCCCAGCCTCACTAGCTGCTGCCTTTCTGTCAGGAAGCTGGTGATCCACAGACAGATGGAGGTGGTTACAGAGAGCTGTCTGAGTTTATTCTGAAGGGTGTCCAGGATGATGGTGTTGAAAGCAGAGCTGAAGTCCACAAACAAGATTCTTGCATAAGTCCCTGGTTTGTCCAGATGTTGGAAGATGTAGTGCAATCCCATACTGACTGCATCATCCACAGACCTGTTTGCTCGGTAAGCAAACTGCAGGGGGTCCAGCAAGGGTCCAGTAATGTCCTTCAAGTAGCCCAGCACCAGTCACTCGAATGACTTCATGACCACAGATGTTAAAGGAACAGGTCTGTAGTCATTAAGTCCTGTGATTTTTGGTTCCTTGGGTACAGGGATGATGGTGGAGTGTTTGAAGCAGGAGGGGACTTCACACAGCTCCAGGGATCTGTTGAAGATCAGTGTGAAGATGATAGCTGGACAGCACAGGCTTTGAGGCAGGCTGGAGAGACACCATTTGGGCCTTTGGCTTTCCTTATCTTCTGCTTCCTGAAGACTTTGCATACATCCTCTTCACAGGTCTTGAGTACAGTCTGAGAAACAATAGGGGGGAGGGAGGGGGGGGTGTTGATGGCTGTGCTGTGAATTGGTCAGAGTGGGTGTGGGGGTGTCAGACAAAACTTTTGCTTTTCAAACCTGCAGTAAAACTCGTTCAGGTCTTCAGCCAGGTGTTGATTGGCCTCAGTGCTGGGGGATGGGGTCTTGTAGCTGGTGATGGCTTTCAGGCCATTCTACACTGATGTAGAGTCATTACTTGAAAGCTGTTGTTTAAGCTTTTCAGAGTAGTCTAACTTTGCCACTTTTATCTCCCTATTCATTGTGTATTTGGCCTGTTTGTACAAGTCTTTGTCCCCACTCTTGTAGGTGTCCTCTTTGGCCTGGCGAAGCTGTTTGAGCTTTGCACTGAACCAAGGTTTGTCGTTGTTAAAAGTTGAATAAGTCCTGGTGGGAACATAAATGTTCTCACAGAAACTGATGTAGGATGTCACAGTGTCAGTAAGCTCATCCAGATCAGTAGCTGCAGCCTCAAAAACACTCCAATCAGTAAGTTCAAAGCAGGCCTGTAAATCTTGCTCTGCTTCAGCAGTCCATCTCTTAACAGTTTTTACTTCAGGCTTGGCAGATTTGAGTTACTGTCTGTAGGCTTGTAGAAGATGAACTAAACAGTGATCAGAGAGTCCCAACGCTGCTCGGGGGACAGAGTGGTATGCATCCTTTAAAACAGTGTAGCAGTGGTCCAGTATATTGCTGTCGCTCACACGCGCGTCAGGAGGAATGTACACACTCACCAGAATAAATGTTGAAAACTCCCGCTGTGAATAAAAAAGGCTTAGAGTTAATGAAGAACGCTTCCAAATTTGGGCAGCACATCTTCTTTAAAACTGTCGTATCTGTACACCAGCCTTCATTGATATAAAAACATAATCCACCGCCTCTCGTTTTACCCGAAGACTCGGTGACGCGGTCTGCTCTGAACAGCTGGAAGCCCGTTAGATGTAACGCGGTGTCTGGGATTGCTCCGTTCAGCCAGGTTTCCGTGAAGCAGAGTGCAGCAGAGTTTAAAAAGTCCTTGTTTGTGTGTGTGAGGAGTCATAGTTTGTCTGATTTATTTGCTAGGGAGCAGAGATTCGTCAGATGAATGCTCGGCAGTGCCGTCCTAAATCCACGCTGTCGGAATTTAACGTAATTTCTTACAAACATTATTTTTTTAAAAAAATTCTAGATCGATGTAAAGTACTAATTCCAAAATTCATTTTATGTATAATATGATTTATATATGATTTAAAGGAAAGTTCAGATTCAAGCCATACTCCAAGGTATTTAATAGTATTAACTTTATGCAAAGTAGTACCATCTTTACATGATATAACACAAGAAGAAATTTTAGATTTTAATTTCTGTCTAGAAACAAAAATCATAATATAAGACTTGGTTTTGTTAAATACTAATTTATTATCCTTATTATAATATTGTAATATTTTAAAATATTAATGTAGTGATGAATGGACATGATATACGACTGATACATATATGACGGTGTCATCAGCATAAAGTTGAATTTTACAATTATTGAAAATTAACGGTAAATCATTAACATAAATTAAAAAAAAGAAATGGTCCTAATATTGAACCTTGGGGCACACCTCTTTGTTGAACCAAAAAATCTGATTTATTCCCATTTAATACTACACACTGTATTCTATTATGCAAGTATGAATTAAACAACCTTATTGCATTTTCAGAAATGGTCATTGTATTGTATTATGCAAGTAAATAAAAAAATAACCAAGCATCTTGTACATTAGGAATTAAATGATATCTATCCCAATTAATAGAAATTAAATCATTAATAAATACATTGAACTTATTTTTTTATATATTGTCTTATTTTAATTAATCTAGAAGGGGATTTAGGTAATTTAATTTTCCATACACAAAATATAATAGAGTGATCGCTAAAACAGTCAGACATTACACCTGCCTTTAAAAATCTATTAGGATGTGAACCAAGTATCCAATCAAGAAGGGACTGTGTTCGAGCAGTAACTCTAGTAGGCTCAGTAATTAGTTGGGTAAGATTTAAACTATTAAATATATATTTTTTCTTTATCAGATGATTTATCCAACCAATTATTGTTGAAATCACCAAGTAATATTATTTCATTTTTATCAAAAATAGAATTAATGGTAGATAACAGACAATTAAATGACTCCACTGGTGAAGAGGCTGGTCTTTATATGCTTCCAATAGTTATACATTTATTTAAATGAATAATTACCTTAACAAAAATACATTCACAATATAGAGGATCAACTGATGGTATAATCAATTCATATACAAGACCATTAGAAACATATATAGCCACACCTCCACCCCTGGAGCACCTATCATATCTATAAGGAACATATTTTGTTAAATTTATCTCACTGTCTGTAACTCTGCTATTTAGCCATTTTTTCAGAGAGTGTGACAATATCAGGTTTATTCAAATCAATCCACACACAAAGTAAATCAATTTTGCGCAAGGCTTCTAATATTCAAATGAATTATTTTAACCCTTTAACATCATCCAACATGAAAATATAACATAATACTAATGACACTGATCAGATATGAAATCAAAAAACAACTGAATCCAAAAAAAACATTACAAGGGTGCAGAAACTGCAAAATAGATTAATCACAACAAGACAAACAAACAACACATATAAATACAAAAAGAAAGTAAAGAAAAAAGTACTACAACACTGCTCAAGAATGCTAATCAACAACAACACATAACGTGCAAGGATACCGAAGAAAGTATTTCATATTCAGGGCCAAAGTGCAACTACCTAACTTTTATGCCACTTTTAAACACAATGACATCTCTTTACTGTAGATTTATTGATTGATTGATTGATTTTTGTCTCTGTCTTTCTCTCTATTTCCCTCTCTCTTAGATGTAATGAATGTGAGACTGGTAAATGGTAACAGTCCTTGTGCTGGTCGAGTAGAGGTTCTTCATAGAGGTCAGTGGGGAACAGTGTGTGATGATTTCTGGGATATGCCTGATGCTGCAGTGGTATGTAGAGAACTGGACTGTGGAGAACCTGTAGATGCTCTGGGTGCTGCTCATTTTGGACAAGGATCAGGACCAATCTGGATTAATTTTGTTGCATGTGCTGGATCAGAGTCTACACTAAAGAACTGTTTGTGGAGAACTTGGAATAAACATGCTTGCACTCATAATCATGATGCTGGAGTCATCTGCTCAGGTGAATAAAATTTAACCTCAAAGCATCCCACACTTTCTGATAATTTTGTCTTGATTGTGTAAGAAAGTAAAGATGTATATATTTGGATGTGGTTATCTGCGTGTACGATTTAAACAAGTCTGTCTTATTCTTAGAATTAACTACCCCTTAAAGGGATACTCCACCCTAAAATGAAAATGTTGTCATTAATCACTTATCCCCATGTCATTCCAAACCCGTAAAATCTATGTTCGTCTTCAGAACACAATTTAAGATATTTTGGATGAAAACTGGGAAGCTTGAGACTGTCCCATAGACTGCCAAGTAAATAACAGTGTAAACAGTGCAATCTGGGTTATATGAAGCAACGGGAAGAACCCAGACTAACCCAGATTGCACGTCTGATGGCAGATGGAGTATTCTGACAACAACTTTCATACCTTTTATGGACCTTGACACTGTTATTTACTTGGCAGTAAACAGCATGGGCATAAGTGATTAATGACAAAATTTTCATTTTGGGGTAGAGAAACCTTTTAAGAATTAGGTAGCTTAAAACTAGTGTAAAATACCATAATTATTTTACTGCATTTTCACAATGAATTAAATAAATAATTACAGTTCATCATCATTTGTCATCATCATATGTTTAACTTCATGTTGTTTAAAACTTTAGAGTTTTAGCAGAGTATGGTAAGATATTCAACAGTATATGCAGGCTGCTCATTTCCAAATATTAAAAGTGATTAGTGACCTCTACTGTCCAGCTTTAAGAACCATTTTCAGTGAATAACAACTACAATGATATATAGTCTATTGAAACTAAACTGCGAAAACATGCTACTTCTGAACTTCTGCACATTTATACATCAACAACACATTTACCCAGTCACAATGAGCTAATAAGGATAAAGAGGGATAGAGGGTGTCACGAATCAGGCCACTGTGGTTCCCCCAATTGGCACCAGAGGGCACCATCACCTGAATAGTACTGTAGTTTTCCTCTTGGACTTCATTTCCCATGACCTCTGACCTGGCGCTGATTATGAGCACACCTGTTAATCATTCCCAGGACTATTTAAGCTGCACACTCACACACTTTTATTGTGAAGTCTTAATTTGCCCTAGTTGACATTTCTTAGTGTTTCCTTGCGCTACTCTGTTGGATTGCTGTGTTTGACCTTGGACTGTTACCGATTGTTTGCTGCTTGCCTCAATCTCCTTGCTCTGTTGTTTAGACTCTCATATGTATTGTTTGCTGCCTGCCCTGACGTTCTGCCTGTACTCTGACTCTGCTTTGGTCTCGTCTCTAATAACCCTGACTACTGGGGATTGAACCCTGCCTGTATTGATGCTGTCCTTTTAAAATAAAGCTGCACATGGATCCTCATTCCGATAAACCCCTCATTACAGAGGGATAGACAGTGGACGAATTCCAAACAGTTTTTGCGCCCTTTAAGGGCACTTCGGGAAGGGGATGCCATTTGTAGGGACATTCCAAACGAAACTGAACACCTGAATCTCTTCACGAAGGGCCCTTCCAGAAGGGGAACATGCGAAGGTCACTTCATGGAAGTGCTTTTCGTTTGTGATCATGTGATCTTTGGTTAGGACAGGGGTCGGCAACCCGCGGCTCCAGAGCCGCATGTGGCTCTTTCACCCCTTCGCGGTGGCTTCCTGTAGCATGGGCATAGAATATTAGGGGGACTTGTTCCCCTGACTTTTAATAAAATCTAAACTCTTTCCCTGCACTTTTTTCAGGCAAGTGTGTTCATGTAGATGTTTCAGGGGCTAATAAATCTAGATTTAAATTAAGAGACAAGATAGTCACATCGTTTTGAATACATTTTATTCGTATCCAAAATGATTTGAACATTACAGAGTGCTAAACTCTCTCCTGCAGTGTTTCATTCATACTCAAAGCTGGAGGGCGCTTTTCTATATATTCATATAGAAAAACAAAAAGCCTCTCTGGAGCGGTATTCGAAATAGTGTGGATTTAGAGTGCGTTAAGGGCACTGCGCTTTGGCGTTTTTAAGATCTTGACAGTCGCATTTGCGCATTCACTTCCTGTCATGTGCACGTGCTCTCAAGTGGCCAAGACCGCAAGTGTGGGTTTTTGGACAAGGCTCTTCCTGTCATGTGCACGTGCTCTCAAGTGGCCAAGACCGCAAGTGTGGGGAACACGCTTTTTTTAGGGATCACATGCATAGTTATGCACAATAAAGAGTACAATATACAGTAAAACACAATATAAGAAAAATCAGATATAGTTTAAATGTCCTTTGAAATAATGATGAACACTTGTATTGGTATGGTTTTAAGTAGATCATTAATTATTAATACATTTAGTCATTTAGCAGATGCTTTCATACAAAGCGACTTACAAATGATGACAATAGAAGCAATCAAAACCAACAAAAGAGCAATAAAATTCCAATGCTATGACAAGTCTCAGTTAGCCCAATGCAGTAGGCCTACACGTAGCAAGGTTTATTTTATATATATATATAATTTACAAATCTCATAAACTTATATTTTATTCACAATAGAATATAGATAACATATCAAATGTTGAAAGTGAGACATTTTGAAATGTCATGCCAAATATTGGCTCATTTTGGATTTCATGAGAGCTACACATTCCAAAAAAGTTGGGACAGGTAGCAATAAGAGGCCGGAAAAGTTAAATGTACATATAAGGAATAGCTGGAGAACCAATTTGCAACTTATAAGGTCAATTGGCAACATGATTGGGTATAAAAAGAGCCTCTCAGAGTGGCAGTGTCTCTCAGAAGTCAAAATGGGCATAGGAAAAATATTGCGGCCAAAAAATATTGGAGCAATATGTGAAAGGAGTTTCTCCGAGAAAAATTGCAAAGAGTTTGAAGTTATCATCATCTACAGTGCATAA
>NW_024879250.1:376-455 GCF_018340385.1 Cyprinus carpio | reverse complement strand
CTGGCTGGAAAACCACACTGGATGCCCATGATCTTCGGGCCCTTAGACGGCACTGCATCACATACAGGAATGCTACTGT
>NW_024879250.1:0-87 GCF_018340385.1 Cyprinus carpio | reverse complement strand
TGAGAAGGACAACCCAAGTTGTTATCAGCACTCAGTTCAGAAGCCTGCATCTCTGATGGTACGGGGTTGCATGAGTGCGTGTGGCAT
>NW_024879249.1:270073-363956 GCF_018340385.1 Cyprinus carpio | reverse complement strand
GATGCAGAAAAGCTAGTTCATGCATTCATGACCTCTAGACTGGACTATTGTAATGCACTGCTAGGTGGTTGTCCTGCATCCTCAATAAACAAGCTACAGGTAGTCCAAAATGCAGCGGCTAGAGTCCTTACCAGGTCAAGAAAATATGATCATATTACCCCAATACTACAGTCTCTGCACTGGCTACCTATTAAGTCCTGTATCAGTTACAAAATATTATTACTTACTTATAAGGCCCTTAATGGCTTAGCTCCTGCGTACCTAACTAGTCTTCTACCACGCTACAACCCATCACGCTCCCTAAGGTCACAAAACGATGGACTTTTGATAGTACCTAGGATAGCAAAGTCCACTAAAGGAGGTAGAGCTTTTTCACATTTGGCTCCCAAACTCTGGAATAGCCTTCCTGATAATGTTCAGGGTTCAGACACACTTCCTCTGTTTAAATCTAGATTAAAAACACACCTCTTTGCCCAAGCATTCAAATAATGCATCTCATAATTTTGGACTGCAGTTATATCTGATCAAATGTGCATTATTATTCTTTAGCTTGGGTTAATCTAATTAATTTTACTTGGCTGGAACAGCAGCTACGCTAATTATGTCTCTATTTGTTTCTCTGCTTTGCCACGGGATTTACATCCCGTGGTAACTAGGATTTACACAAGCTCCAGTCTGGATCCAGAACACCTGAGAAGAGATGATGCCAACCCCTCAGAGGACCTCAGATGATGCTAACCCAGAGACAACATACAGAACTACCACATTTTTCTATAAGTTTGATTGCATAATTGCTGTTAATAGTGTTAATCGTCTGTTTGTTTACGTCTTTTATTGATTTTTCTGAACATTTCTGCCATATGCACATGAACTGACAGTCATCACTAATAAGCTACTACTAAATATTGTAGAAACTTAATTTTCTGTAAAGTTGCTTTGTAATGATTTGTATCGTAAAAAGCGCTATACAAATAAACTTGAATTGAATTGAAAAGTTCCTAGGGTTTGCCAACTTTTACCGCAGATTCATCAAGAACTTCAGTGTCATTGTCGCCCCACTGACGTCTGCGTTAAAGGGTAAGCCCACACATTTGAACTGGAGTGAGAAGCGGATGGAGCATTTAATACGCTGAAGAAAGCTTTCTGTGAGGCACCCATTCTAATCCATCCTGATCCTAACAAGTATTTCACTGTCGAAGTCGATGCCGCCTCTACAGGTGTCGGAGCTGTCCTTTCCCAGCAGCAGGGGAACCCATCCTGTCTTCATCCTGTGCTTACTACTCCTACAAGTTCAACCCAGCGGAGAGTTACGACATCGGAAATCGGGAGCTGAGGAGTGGTGACACTGGCTTGAAGGGTGCACGTCATTTACGGTACTGACAGATCATAAGAACCTGCAGTATCTATGCAAGGCAAAGAGACTAAACCCTTGACAAGCCAGGTGGGCCCTCTTTTTCACCCGTTTTAATTTTACCATCTCATATCACCCGGGTAATAAGAACTGTAAGGCAGATGCCCTGTCTAGACTGTTTTCCTCAGTGACACCTCACCTCCCGAAACCATCCTGCCTGAAAAGGTGTTTGTCTGTCCCATAGAGTGGAGTGAGGAAGATCACATCCCCAACACACCGAATGCTCCGCCGGGTTGTCCAGCTGGTCTCAAGCATGTACCCTTGCAACATCGGACACCGCTTATAACCAAAGCTCATGTCTCTCCAGGCACTGGTCATCCCGGCATCCATTAAAATCTCTTGCAGCTAAAACATTGCTTCTGGTGGCTCAACATGGCAGAAGACATCAGAAGGTTCGTGACTGGGTGTAAGGAGTGTGCAATTGCGGAAACACCTAAACATCTGCCCTCTGGAAAGCTCCGTCCTCTTCCTATCCCCCGTCATCTTTGGTCACATCTTGGAGTGGACTTCGCCAAAGACTTGCCCCCATCTCGAGATAACACCTGCATATTCGTGGTGGTGGACTGATTTTCGAAGATGCTGAGACTGATACCCCTTATGGGATTGCCGACTGCCATGGAAAGTGCTGAACTTTTATTCCAACATGTGTTCAGATATTTCGGCATCCCTGAGGACATTGTATCAGAGGTCCACAGTTCATCTCCCGAGTGTGGAAATCATTCTTCAAACTTCTTGATGTGACCATAAGTCTCTCTTCAGGCTATCACCCCCAGACCAACGGCCAGACAGAGGAAGATCCAGGAAGTGGGTTGCTTTCTTCGAACCTTCTGCCATAGCCACCAGGACTCTTGGAGCCAGTTCCTGCCCTGGGCAGAGTACGCACAGAACTCTCATCAGCAGACCAATGGCCTCACGCCCTTTCAGTGCATGCTCGGCTACCAGCCGCCCATGTTCCCGTGGACCGGATTTGCCAGGTCCTCCTGCACTCACAACCAATTATCTCAGACCACAATCACTTGACTTCTAATTTGCAGCACCTGTCACTCATCACGCACTCACTATAAAAGCCAGCCACACACTGTCCAGTCTCGTCTGTTACCTTGTGTATACGTTTGGACTACACCGGACTCTCTTGCCTCTTAGAGGATTCTATCATTGTCAAGTGGATACTTTGGAATACCAAATCCGCCATTCTACATCTGGTGGCTCTGGAGTGTCTGTGTGGCTGTGGCTTTTCCCTGGACTGCCATTCTTCTCTCATTTGCCATTACCATACTTTCAATAAACTGTCAAAGTTGAGGTCACATCTGTCTTCGTTCTCTTCTTATGTGACACATACTATTTAACAAATTATAAGGTTATTTATGAAATAAATGCTGTAGAAAATGCAGTACTAATTGTTAATGAATTAACTAATAGGGCCTTGTTAACTTTACATAAAGGGACTTTACTATAAACCTTAACCATGACATTTAATCAAATTGATATTTTAACACCAAGTTTTTGTCTCCCCAAAAAAGTTGCCCCATGTATCATCACCTTAAGAGTGCTGGATATACTTCTTAGCTAAGATTTGGACAATAGCAGTGCCCGACTGACTGATTCGATCATCAAAGTGTTTTTGTGAGTTATAGCAATGTTGTATTTTTATCTTGGAGTTTATGACCAAACTGAATCATTGTCTCTGTCTTTCCATGCCTCTTATACACTGCTGTTTCCTCTTATACATCACTTGATGCAGGTGTTTGACTTTGCTTAATTACATATTCACTAAGGCTGAACGATTAATTGCATTTGCGATAATATCGCGATATGAGAAAATGCGATTTTCTAATCGCAACGTGCATGATTTGAGGTGGGCACGTGACGCGAGCGAAAGAGCGGAGAACTCGGCTGCAACAACTTTTCATCCTGTCAGTTCATCTTTAACCTGTAGCGCAATGGCCTCTGCCTCGACGGAACAGTCAGTAACTGACACAGCTGCGACTTTAATCTCAAAGAGGAACAGCACGTCGGTGGTGTGGAACTATTTTGGTTTCAAAAAAGAAGATGCTGCACAGCTTCAGGTGTTATGCAGAGCATGCCGTGCTCCCGTTGCGACTTCACGGGGTAACACTACAAACTTGTTTCAGCACTTAAAAAAATACCACAAATCAATGTATGACAGTTGTATGACCAAAATGCCGAGCACCAGTGCGCCAGACAGGCCAAATACCTCAAGACAGGGATCACTGACCGAAATGTTCGAAAGTGTCACTCCGTATGAACGTAATTCAAAACGGCACGGGGAAATCACTCGGGCAATAACCGAGTTCATAGCCAAAGATATGATGCCTCTCAGCACGGTGACCAAGCCTGGATTTGTGGCATTGACATATACGCTTGATAAACGGTACAATATACCCTCCCGTACATACTTCAGTCAGACTGCAATACCGGAGCTGTACAAAAAGTGTAAAGAGAAAGTCGCCGCGGAGGTTAAAACGGTGGAGTTTTTTGCTAGCACTACAGATATGTGGTCAAGCCGCACAGCTGAGCCTTACCAGAGTCTTACAGTCCATTTTATTGATGAAGATTTCAACCTCAGAGCTCGCTGCCTACAAACTACCTACTTCCCAGACGACCACACAGGGGAAAATATTGCAGCCGGGAGAGAAGGGCTTGCCAGCTGGGATCTCCACGAGGAGAATCACGTCTGCATCACGAGGGACAACGCGTCAAATATGGTTCTGGCTGCGCGGCTTAATGAATGGACGAGGCTCCAGTGTTTTGGGCACAGATTACATCTTGCCATTGGTAAGTTATGTCGCGTGTGTGTGTGTGTGTGTGTGTGTGTGTGTGTGTGTGTGTGTGTGTGCGTGCGCGCAAAAGAGAGAGATGCGTCGATTAGTAATAAGCTGGATACAAATATATAAATTATGTGTAGTTGGGGATTCATTAAATTAATATTTCCTCCCACTCCTTTTCTAATATGTAAATTGAAATATTATGTTTTGATTTTATGTCTGTTGTGGAATGGCCACCTGCATTTTTGTTTTTTTGTTTGTTTTTGTTTTTTTACATGTTCTAAATAAACACAAAAAGTGTGTGTGTGTGTGTGTGTGTGTGTGTGTGTGTGTGTGTGTGTGTGTGAGAGAGAGAGAGAGAGAGAGAGAGAGAGAGAGAGAGAGGACAGGGGTGTGGATGTGTGCATTTTAGAATGACAGAGAATGTGAGTGTGTAATAGTGATAGCCTTGGAGACCCAAACATCCAGGAGCTTTTGGATGTTGCCTGTTTCCTGGACCCTAGGTTCAAAATACAGTACATCAGTACTGACAACATCCCTGCTATCAAGACCCGACTGAAGACAGAGATGGTAGACTTAGCACAGCGTACATATCATCGGGTAAATGATAATTATGTATTTCACAAAAAACACAATTATTTTTCTGTAAAATCTAACTGGAAAACTAATGGCTGTTGTTTTTATCTAATAGGAGAAGAGGTCTCGTACTGAAACTGTTCAGATGCCTCAAAGTGCACAGCCCTTGGGGGAAAAGGCGAAGAGGTCTCTTGGCAGTTTTTTCAAGACCAGTGCAGCCTCTCCTTCTTTGCCTGTTGAAGATGTCGCAGAGGCAGAGTTAAACAATTACCTGATGACTCCTACCATTGATGGAGAAGATGATCCCTTGGCTTGGTGGAGGGTGCACAAGATCAGCTACCCACAGTTGTGCATCATGGCCCGCAAGTATCTTTGTGTACCTGCCACAAGCGCTCCCTCAGAGCGTCTTTTTAGCACAGGAGGGAATATTGTGACTTGCACTCGCTCATCCTTGAAGCCAGAAAAAGTCAATATTCTGGTTTTCTTAGCAAAAAACCTGTGAGCCACTGAGAACAAAACTGTTGGATCATTATAGCTGGCAGTGCCATACTCGTAGTGAACTTTAGTGTGTGTGGTGTGTTTATTGTTGTGTACTTGATAAGTGAGGTTGATCTATTCCAAATTATAATATTCAAATAGTTTTTGTCTAATTTAAAAGTGCATTTCTCCATTTTTTTATTTATAACTTTATTTATTTTGATTTTACTAAATATTTTCAAAGCAAATGCTGTTGCAGTTGTGTGAAATGTTACTGACTTTGGAGCAGTAAGATAATTATTATTTTTAATTATTTTTTTCTTCAGACTGTAAATTTTGCACACAGTGTTTACAAAGTGCGCATACCTTTGTTTAAATTATTGAAATGCACAGTGGCAAAGCCATAGATGTTTCTGCAACGAGCAGTTCAATAAAAATGTCATTTATTTCAAGTCATACATGTTTTAATTTAATTATAACAAATAGGCCCAGCCTATGGGAAAGAACATTTCACACTAAATGCATCTAATATTGTGTTGGTCATATTTAAATAATTCATTACGTTTTGTTGGGGAAAAAAGAGGATAAAAAAAATCTTTACAAAACAAATCGCATATTAAATCGCAATCGCAATATTGGGGAAAAAAATCGCAATTAGATTATTTTCCCAAATCGTTCAGCCTTAATATTCACGCTTATGACTTAACCTATAGATCATATGGCACTAATTATGTTGGTTTATATATTATGGAAATTGAAGTGACTTTTATTTTTCCTTTCATAGACATTATGTATATACAAACAGTATATTCTACAATAACAACTCAAAAGTAGTTAATGCTAATGAATCTGCAAATGCATGCATGCCATTCATACTCAACTCTCTGTCTCTGTTAATGGTTATCACATTTACTGCTAGTTTGAGGCAAATATATAAATTTAAAAGGAAATGTTCAACTCAAGTAACATTAAGCGGTTGTGTGTGTGTGGGGGGGGTGGCGGGGGTGATTCACTTTGTATGTGCACTGTTGGCTGCTAGCAAATATGCATGCATTTAATACAATATTAAGCTCTTATTCATTTTTGGCTGTTTTTGTTCAAGAAAAAAGATCGTCAATGAACAGTTGATATTCAGAAGAACTTGATGCATAATGTATTATGATTTAAACATGAAAACATGACGTTTTTTCATAAGAGAGAGGTCCACTGCTCAGCTTTCAAGAAATTATGCCTTTCTAAGAACCAGAGCAATAAGTATGGATTTTTATCTTGCCAGTTTGTAAACTATTAGCCCGAATACTAAATACAGTATGTGTTTACAGATTTGCACCAAACCATTTATTGTGGAGTTCTTTCAGTCCTATCTCATAACAGTGATTTTGTAATGCATATACTGAAAAGATAAATTCTGGTATTATCACCAAGTTTCAGTGTGCCTTGAATACTCATGAATCCCTTTATTTGTTTTGTGCCACCCCTCACTGAAAAAAGTGTTTCATTCATCCAATTAAAAAAAATTTAGGGTAATGATTCACATCTATATTTTTTAACTTGAGCCAATGAAAAATAAATAACTTGCCCTTTAGCAAATTTATTTATTTTTCATTGGCTCAAGTTAAAAAATATAGATGTGAATCATTACCCTAATTTTTTTAATTGGATCAATGAAACACTTTTTTTTAGTGCTGTTTTATAGAAAGTGTCATGGTTTTGAAGGCCAGTAGAAAAATCTCTAACAGTGTTTATTTTGGTGATGTGGAAAACACAGATGAAATCATGGAATCCAGTCATAAAGAAAGGGGATTTATATTATTACGTGGAATATCATGGAATTTGGCAAAATTTGGATGGTTAAATAAAAAGCATATGATAAAAGTATACTGAAACATGAGGTCTACCAATATATATATATATATATATATATATATATATATTGGTAGACCTCATGTTTCAGTATACTTTTATCGTATACTTTAGGAATATCACACAATTTTTCTTACATATGTGTTGTACTGTCAGACTCTGTTTCTGTTGTGTGTGTGTGTGTGTGTTTTGCTCCCCATGGGCCTTCCTTGCCCTTATTTGGTTATCTTCCTGTTCCTGCTCCCTGATTGTTTTCAAATTGTTTCCAGGCGTGTCTTGTCTTCCCCCGATTGAGTTCTATTCGTAGGAGTTTTTTTGTTCTAGTTCTTTATCCCGTACTGATCGTCAACCCCTCAGTCTACGTGTGTGATCCTGCCTGTGTTCCTCGTTGTTTGCAAGAATAAATACCTTTGATGTTAATACCCTTGGTTTCCGCACTCCTTCGTCTCCTCGTCTCTGCCACAGTAGGCGAGCCGGGACAGAATACCGAACCAGAATCCTGGAGAAATGAACAGGAAAACAAAACGACTTACAAAAATTTAAATAAAATGGGGAGAGGGCGGCGCCGTTTTCTTTTCTTTTGGTTCGGTATTCTGTCACGGCTCACCTACTGTGACCAGTTCCCCAGTCAAGACCACCGGCTGTTCCTGAGTCAGGTTCACCAGCTGCCGCAACGACAAGCCTGCTGGCCACCGCAATGACAAGCCCGCCAGCTGCCCTAATCACCTGTATCCAAGGGAGGAGGATGAGGAGGAAAAGTCTGTTTACAGCCCTCATCCCAGCCCCAGAGCTCACTCCAGTGATGGCTCCCGATCCTCTGTTAAGCCCAGGTAGGGCTCCTGATTCCCCGTTAAGCCCAGGGAGGGTTCCCTGTCCCCCGTTAAGCCCAGGGAGGGCTCCCGATCCCCCATTTAGCCCATAGAAGGTTAGCCAATCCCCGAGTGCAGCACAGAAAGGGCTCCAGTTCCCATGTCGAGCCCAAGGAGGGCACCAGTCCCCAAGTCTAGCCTGGGGAGGTACACAGTTCCCAAGTTAGGCCTATGGAGGGCCTCCAAGGATGATATTCTCCCCAAGGATTATTGGGGTGGGTGGGATGGGTGGAATGGGTCCATCAGTAGTGGTCGGGCCGAGTGGTGAGGCCAAGGCCATGGAGGCCATATGGCTATGGCATTCTGAGTTCCCTGCTCTGCCGTGGCCTCTTGAACTGCCTGTTCCACCATGACCTCCTGAGCTCCCGGCTCCGCCATGGTTCCCCAGGCTCCCTGATCTGCCATGGCTTCCTGAGCTGCCTGCTCTGCCATGGTGCCCGGATCTGGTACTGCCTTGGAGGTGTCCCGGTTCGATATGATTCTATGCCAAGGGACCTCCAGGACATCCCCCCTCCCACCTTATTGATGTTATGTGGCGTGAGGACACGCCTTCCAGAGGGGGGCGTTATGTCAGATTCTGTTTCTGTCGTGTGTGTGAGTTTTGCTCCTCATGTGACTTCCTTGCCCTTATTTGGTTATCTTCCGGTTCCTGCTCTCTGTTTGTTTTCAATTTGTTTTCAGGTGGGTCTCGTCTTCCCCTGATTGAGTTCTACTTTTTAAGGAGTGTTCTGTTCTAGTTCTTTGTCCCGTATTGATCGTCAACCCCTCAGTCTACATGTGTGATCCTACCTGTGTTCCTCGTTGTTTGCCAGAATAAATACTTTTTATGTTAATCCCCTTGGTTTCCGCGCTCCTTCGTCTACTTGTCTTTGCCACAGTAGGTGAGCCGGGACATGTACATCTTTTTTTTTTTCACAAACAAAAAGGAATTGTTAAATTTCAAATGATTATTTTTTTTAATAAAAGTTTCAAAGTTATATGCATTCATTTGATCATGACAATATTTTGATAATAAATTTGTACTAAATCATAAAACACAGAATCCAGACAAATTAAAACAGAAAACACAGAATCCAGACAAATTAAAACAGAAAACACAGAATTTGGGGGGGAAATAAAACGAAATTTGGGAAAAAAAATAACATGGTTTTAAAAGAGCCCTACATTATACACAGTCAGCTTTAAACCTGGTCCCACATAACAAAATTTACATTTTTTCTCCTATCTATATTCTTAATCACTTACATTAAAGAATTAAGCATGTAACATAACTGTTGTGTAAAAGTCTTGCCAGAAGTCACAGGACACATGCAGCACTGTTTCTTGAGAGTCACCCTCCTGGTTATTAATGCACTGTATGGGTCCTCATGTCAGACATTTGTATCTGAATATGTGCACAGTCAGTGTAGTCAAACCTGAGTGTAAAGAATGTCTCTCATAAATCAAAGCACGACTGTCTGCATGTGATGTCACATCAGTCGGGCCCCTGCGGTGCTGCTCTCTGTTACAGCCAACAAACAGAGCGACTCCGGCCGTTTAGGCTGAACTCAATCATGAGGTGCTCCACTGTTAATCTCAGCGCCTGGAAAAATACTAAAGATGTCTGCCACCACTTTGGTTTGCATCAAGAGCCAGGTAATTCTCTCTCCGGCGCTCCGAAGTAACAAATCACATCTTGAGCTGTCCATCTTTCCATCTGTCTATCCCTCCCCCTCTCGGCCAGCAGAAGATTGATGGAGAGATGCAGGGAAAAATCAATGCTTTCCTGCGAGCTGTGTCATGTTTAGGGATGGCTGATGCGGAGACGGCAGCTTTTCCTGTATCGCTGTGGCCACGGCCTCTCATCCATCCGAGTGAAAGAAGCACGTGGACGAGGCCCTGATTCACTCCATCTATTTCCCTTCCTTTCCTCTCTGACCTGATTTCATTTTGATTTTCCTGCTTTACAGCGTCGGACAGCAGGTGGTAGATGAAAGCCAATGTTCTCTGCGCTAGTGGATCTCTTAACTTGTTTTCTTCAGGACTCTGTTTCCGTGAATATGACTTTCATCCCTATTTGTCATTTTATGGTTAATTATACGCTTACACCGTGCCTGTCGCACTTGATGTCATTCATCTTTCCTTTAATCAGCGACTCGCTGCCATGCTCATTTGTTCATGTATACAGTCAGGGTCCAAAATTAACATCCGGCAAGCGCCAAATGAGAGTAAAAATAGGCTTTGGTGGAAAAACAAAACGTATCGTCACCACTGAAAGATTTAGGCTGAATTGCTACAGCATGTGCCCATATGTGCAGAAGAAATAACATTCAGTTTTTGACACTCTGAATAAAGGATAATTTAACACAGGCATTTAACACACACATCAGATCCTTGCAGCATTAGTGTGACAGTGACGGTCAGTTCATCCCTCTTCCAGAAGCTCCTCGTTTATCTGTGAAGCGGGAATAACGAGGAGACTGACAGCTCTGCCTTCCGCATCTCCTGTCCCGTGCTCACAGAGACGCCAGCCACTCTGACTCTTCCCAAGCGGAGAGAACACACACACATGCACACGTTCCTCCTCGCTTGTTCCTCATCGATCTTGCCACTTTCTATTATTGTCAATCAGGGATTCTGCATCTGGGCGGAAAAGAGCCGCAGAGAGTCATGAACGCTGCTGCTCCATGATTGAGAGATGCCTCAGTGACGCTGGAGCACGACTGAGGCCTGTTGGACACGCCACCGGTGCTTCCCAAATCCACTGGTTTCACCCAGGTCTGTTTTTGAACAAAATCAGTGGGACATGTAATAAAACATATTCCCGAATCTCTCTGATGTAATGATCAGATACTGCTGAGTTTTAAATACATTCCCAGTGATGCCAGTTCATATGAATCTGATGCAATGTGATACTAAAAAAAAAAAAAAAAAAGATTTTGTACATGCCCTCTGTTCCTCTGTACCCTGTTATGCTGACATTTCCCACTTTAAATATATTAATTTTCATATTTGAGAGTGTAATCAACTCAATTTCACAGGAAAAGTACAGAAAAAGTACAGAATGTATGAAAACGTACAAATGAGATCATACAAATTAATACAAATTAGCCACTAATTCACCTAAATGTAAAATAGCTACAAATTGCCATGAAATTAACTTTCTTTTATAGTCTTTATAAGTATTTATGTTTGCACCAATATTGACCTCATTATGAAAAATATTAACAATAAACTTGAAAAATATGTACAGTTCTGTAATATTTTTTTTGTTTTTGAAAGACATCTATTCTGCTCACCAAGACTTCTTTTCATACCATAAAAACAGTGACATCATAGAATATTCTTACAATTTAAATAACTGTTTTCTATCATAATATCTGTTAAGTGTAATTTATTTCTGTGTTCAAAGCTGGATTTTCAGCATCATTACTCCAGTCTTCAGTGTCACATGATCCTTCAGAAATCATTCTAATATGCAGATTTTTTGCTGCTTAAAAAACAGCAATCAAACAACAACAACAACAAAAAAAACATCTGATTATTGTCAGTTCTGAAAACACAAAAGAAAGGTAACTCATTTAAAATAGATTTTTTTTTTTTTGCAACATAAATGTATTTACTGTCTCTTTTGATTAATTTAATGTGTCCTTGCTGAATAAAAGTAGTGATTTCTTAAAAAAAAAAAAAAAAAAGCTGCACCAACCCCAAACTTTTGAATTGAACTGTCACAAAGGACAAAAAATGTTAAATGTATTTAATGTGGTGTGGCGCAGTGACATTTCATCTTATGCTCAACTCCAAAACATTTTACATTACTGAGCTGGCAAACAATCTAACATTGCATGGTATTAATGTTTTATAATATGTGACCAGAATTTACTCATGCTGTATCTGTTCAAACGTTAATGAATACTAAACAGTCTGTAACAAGGTTGAAATAACAGCGCTGCTTATATTATAAAACCTATATGAAATGCAATATATTACATGCTGAAAGAGTAAGTTATTTAGATGCAGTTGATTTGTTAATCAACATAGCATTTCAGCACGTTTTGTCCCCTTGACTCGCCCGTGTGCATGAGTTCTGGTCTCTCGGCGGTGGCGGGCGGCAGCCATAAGCACACTAGATTGATGGACGTGGCACCCTCCCTCTGTGCTGTAAAAGATTATCTGCTCGCCCGCTGGAAACAAAGCCGTGATGGAAATTCGTTGCGCATCATCAGCAACAAAATATCTACACACCGAGACGGGAGTGTGTCATTTTTCATGGGCTATATATTAAATAAAAAGAGCATTAAGGTAAGAGAGCAGAGAGGCAGCGGCGCCCGGCACCTGAGTAATAGCACTAGTTAGTGTTTTTAAAATAGGGCCACTTGAATGGGGGAGATTATTGGGTTTTTATTGGCTGTCAGGAAATGCAGCTTTTGGCGTACTTCACCCGCTGGAGCGCATACTGTTCTGATTAGAGTGCCAGAAAGAATGAGAAGAAATGGGACGGACGCTCTGAGTAGCTACAACTGCGGTTAGAAAAGGACAAGGAGGGAAAGATATTGTTTATGAGATCATTTTTTTGAGGTTTTGAGGTTGATTAGCTGTTTTTCTTGCATATTAGTGACAAGTCAGTGTGAAACAAGACTCGTGGAAGATTATTGCTAAAGTGAAAAATGTAAAAAAATAAAAATAAAAATAAAAGTTTATTATTAGAAGATTATTTTTATGAAAAATGCACAAAAATACTATTTTCAAATTTAAATGAAATATATATATTTTTCAAAACTTGTTTTACTCTAAAACTGCAAGAAAATCAACGTCATAAACAAACTGTGTTCCAAATTTGAGGTCAAATCACAAAAAAATGAAAAAAAAAAAAAAAAAAAAAAAAAATCAGTAAGATTTTGTTTGGGCGCCGTACCAAACGTTTCCACTAGTTTAAATTTGTTTCCTATTCTTTTCCAGTGCATTAATTTTTGACCACGAGGAGAACAAGTGTAACTTGTAATTTTTAATTAAATTACTTATTTTTTATTTATTTATTTTCAGGACCATTTAAACTTTTTGAATCATGTCTATGATTGATTGTTTGATTGATTCACATAACAAATGCCAAAACCTTTACCCAGTTTCATACCCTTCCAATAAAGTTAAAAATGTAAAAAAAAAAAATAATAATAATAAAATAAGAAAAAAAAAAAAAAAAACATAAAATGACTGAAGAGCACCAGAGGGTTAACTGCTCCAAGTTGTTGGGTGGGGCCTCCATGGATGGGATTTGTTGGTCGAACACATTCCACAAGATGCTCAGTTGAATTGATATCTGGGGAATTTGGAGGCCAAGGCAACACCTTAAACTCTGTCATGTTCCTCAAACCATTTCTCAACCATTTTTGCAGTGTGTCAAGGGTGCATTATCTTGCTGAAAAAGGCAACTGCCATCATTGCCATGAAGGGATGTGTGTGGTCTGCAACAATTTTTAGGGTAGTGGTTTTTGTCAAAGAAACATCAGCATGAATGCTATGCTAAGACCAAGGTTTTCTAGCAGAACATTGCCCAGAGCACAACACTGCCTTCTTCTCATAGTGCATCCTGCTGCAGTCTCTTCCTCAGGTAAATGATGCACAGACAGCCAGCTGTCCACCTGATCTAAAAGAAAATGCAGTTCATCAGACCAGGCAACCTTCTTCCATTGCTTCATGATTCAATTCTGATGCTCATTTCCCCATTGTACTGTAGGTGCTTTTGCTGGTGGTCAGAGGTCATCATGGGCACACGGACAGGTCTGGGATGCAATGCATGTTCTGACACCTTTCCATCATGGCCAGCATTAAGTTTTCAGCAATTTGAACTCCAGTAGTTCTTCTGTGTGACCAGACCAGAAGGGCTCCTCTTCGCTTCACACTTGCATCAGTCTTGGGCGCCCATGACCCTGATGCAGTTGTCCTTCCTTGCACTACTTTTGGTAAGTACTAACCACTGCATACTACATAAGATCACCTAAACTTTACTAAGGCTGGCCACACTCTTGAAGATTTTAAAGGGGACATCAGATGCAAAATTCACTTTTACATGGCTTTTGCATTTAAATGTGTCTTAGCAGTTTGTGGACACAACCACCCTACAATGATAAAAACCCATTAACATATATATATATATTTTTAATCCCCAATAATAGTCAAGCCGTTTTAATTTTCTGAGCAGTATGACATCACACTGCTCAAGCCCCGTCTACGATCACTGACAAATGGTCCCGTATTAGCATATCTCCACACTCATCCAGTTGCACGCTGTCCATCATTTTCTCTGCGCTCAAGCAGCTGTATCGAGAACAATGTCTCATAAGCAATGCAGGTGTTTTGTAGTTGGATGTAAAAGTAAACTGTCTTCATTTTCTCCCGAAAACATGACAGGTTTTGCTAAGAAGTAAAAACTCAAGGATGGATCAGTACACCCACTATTCGTGATCCAGCTGCAGCTCCAGAAGGAGTAAATCTCACACTTCCATGGAAGAGAGGGGCGGGGCGAGCAGAGCTCATTATCATTTAAAGAGACATACACCGAAACGGGTCGCTGTGAACAGCTGTTTTTGACACGGTAAAAAAGGGTGTTGTTTCACATAACCATTGAGGAATTAACAGAAGTATATTGCAGACATTTCATGAAAACCCTAAAGAATCACACCAACTTGTGGAAAATGGAAAAACATGTTTGATATTAACGACTCTTGATTGGGCTGCCTCTGACGTGATACCAGCGATAGCCAATGAGAGCGATCAAGTGTCACCAGCCGGATGTTGCGAGCTTCTATAGCTAAACCTCAGAAGCGACAAACATGCCATGAAAGTAGAGTATTAGGAAAGAACGTCACCCATATTCTTTTTTCTACTTTGTTTGGGGAAGGTCATGGCCTAGTGGTTAGAGAGTTTAACTCCTAACCCTAAGGTTGTGGGTTTGAGTCTCGGGCCGGCAATACCATGACTGAGGTGTCCTTGAGCAAGGCCCCCAACTGCTCCCTGGGCGCCATAACATAAATGGCTGCCCACTGCTCCGGGTGTGTGTTCACGGTGTGTGTGTTCATTGCTGTGTGTGTGCACTTTGGATGGGTTAAATGCAGAGCACGAATTCTGAGTATGGTTCACCATACTTGGCTCTATGTCATGTCACTTTCACTTCACGTCACTTTATTTCCCACGCCAGGAGAACCAGCTGACGACTTTGATAGTCCTCCATTTAGTTTTTTCGTCGCAAGTCATATTTGATTTTGTGAGTCTCCCTGAGATCTCATCCCACTGTGAACATGATACCACAAACAGCAGGTGTGTGATCTCGTGGTCTGGCTGAATTATGCACTGTGTGCGTTCGGAGGATTATAATGCTAAACATCAGTTGAGACTGTCTTTAAATCTGTGGTCTCCAATAGGTTTAAAATTGGTTAAGATTTGAAAATCGTCTAGTGTGTCCAGGCCTAAGGGGAATAACTGTCAGTTTTAAAAAGTGATTTTTCACTATTATTTACAACAGGAACTGCATTTTCATGGGTTTAAAATATTTTTGTTATAAGACACAACAAAAACAACCCTGTGCATCAAAACCCCTCAAAAAAGAAAAAGAAAAAAAAGTCCATGTAAGTTTTGAAAAGTAACATTTGACAGCTGAATGTAACATTTTGACAAACCAATCATGTCAGTAAAATGTAATTTATTTAAGCCACAAAATAAAGTTAATGTACTTTAGTAAAATAATTCACCCCTCACATACATTATCACATCTGTCAAGAAGCTGGTGGTTGGTTGGAATATTAGAAGTAAAAACATTGATATAACACAGGATCACTTCACTTGCTGGAATACTTGAATACTTGCCAGCTTAGAAATAAATAATAATCATCATCGTCTTACAATCCACCTGTTTTAAAATCCACATCATTTGAATATCACAACATCGTTATCTGTAAAAAATAAAATAAACAACAACAAAACAAAGTGAAAAATTGACGACATACAGCCAAGTATGGTGACCCATACTCAGAATTCATGCTCTGCATTTAACACATCCAAAGTGCACACACACACACACACACACACACACACTGTGAACACACACCCGGAGCAGTGGGCAGCAGTTGGGGGTTCGGTGCCTTGCTCAAGGGCACCTCAGTCGTGGTATTGCCAGCTCAAAACTCAAACCCACAACCTTAGGGTTAGGAGTCTAGTTCTCTAACCACTAGGCCACGACTTCCCCCAACATGCACAATACACAGTAGTAGTAGTAGTAAACAGAGGTTCAGGACACGCATTACCTGGAAGATCCACACTACCAAATGTATTGACTACGTCATTGCTTTCTGAAAATGATCACTTGAGGGTCTTCAGCATGCTGTCTGACAGCCGTGTGTTTGTGTGTGTGTGTGTGTGTGTGTGTGTGTGTGTGTGTGTGTGTGTGTGTGTGTGTGTGCGCGCACATTTGAAAATGGTGCTAAAGCTGGGAAGCCTTGAAAGTGTGATCAAGTAAAAAAAACAGGATTAGGCCCCTGTGAGATGTCACGAATTCAGTCCACTCTCTAATTGATTGGTGTGAGATGCACATGAAGAAGACGTTAAAGTGAAATGAAGTCATAACAGTGAATAGAGACATTTATTAGGTCAGACACGGAACCCACCAAAACGTTGAGATTGTTTATTGATTTTTGTGTTTTGGCTGACTGCTCCTGTGTAATCGCTTGTGCTCTCGTGGCGACCCGGACCCTGAAGCCCCCGACCACAGAGGAGTCGATTTCTGGACCGCCAGAAATCTGCCAATCAGCCTCGTTAAACTAATATTACTTTTGGTCTACAGAAGGCATCTGAGGTATGATTAGCACAGAAAATCATTTTGTCAGCCAATCATGGAGGTGCAAAATGATTAGCAGGCAGAGACTGTTTCTGATTGGCTAGTTTTCTAGAGGTCTGCATTTTTAAATGCTGTTAAGAAATGGATCTGATTTCAGGGAGGAGGGACCTTTTATTTGTGCTATTACAAAAAAATAAAATAAATAAACATTATTACTGTAATGCAGCAAACAATTAATGCTCCTACAGTATGACAAAAAGCTTAATTGAAAAAAATGCACTTAATTTTATCTAAGCATAATAGATCTCAGGTGTAGAGAACAGCGCTCTGTTGGTTCAGGTTCAGGAGAAACTTTATGATTTCTGACCAGGGATAGATGATTATTGCCCATGCAATCGTGCATTTATGACATCTACCAGCAGGGCATCACTAACCGATGCTAATAAGCATTTTTGTTTGCATACATGCGCTTGTGCTGACTATGATTCTGGCCTAAGAGACAAACAGAGACAAGACATTCAGTCAACAATCAGGTTACAGGAGAAATAAAAGGGGTTAAAAATGAAGCAGGAGAGGCAGAAGCAGAGGAAGAGAGCCACTGGAGCGCTCCGGGAGAGAGGGAGGTCATGTAATAAGCATGTGGTTATTGATTGTATTGTCAGCGAGGCCGCGCAGGGTCCTGTGTGCCGTGGACTTCAGTCCATCTGTGGACAATACCGTCAGTCACAGCTCACTGCTCCGTCTAATAAACCGCCAGCAGATTCATATCAGCCTTCAGCCAGCGGCCGCTCTTTATATGTGTGTAGAACTACACCAACAACTGTGGGATGAGGCGCGATCAGAGGTTAGGCTTTTCATTTCTAAAACGGCATTTTCCTTGGGCCTTAAAAATTCCAGGCTTGGACAAACTCAACGTAAACTGGACGTGAGAAGATCTGTCAAGAACACACTGATGTACGCAACAGTTTAAAGCCGTTCATGTCAGCTAAATCAACAACTTTGAGACATTCAAGGAATGCTTCACACAATAATTAAAATTTGAGTGAACTATTCCTTTAAGATGGATATAATAATAACACCTAACTATAACAGCATATTTACAGAAAAACCAAAAATAAAAAACAACAACAAAATTAACAGCAAATCCATAAAAACTCTCACAATAGAAAAGCTGTGGTTTTTGACTCATTTTTAAATAAACGTATAAATCACATATATTCCATTTAGTGAGGCTCTAAAATGATTTTGTTTATTGAGAAAACAAAACTGAAATGAAAGTTTTCATTTAGCAGAAACCCGAAACTGAAAATAACATTAAAAAATAAAGATTAAGTTATTTAATCATGTCAAGTCAAGTCACCTTTATTTATATAGCGCTTTAAATAAAACAGATTGTGTCAAAGCAACTGAACAACATTAATTAGGAAAACTGTGTGTCAATAATGTAAAATGACAGTTAAAGGCAGTTCATCATTGAATTCAGTGATGTCATCAAGCAGCTCAGTTCAGTTTAAATAGTAATCATCTCTGCAGTTCAGAAGTAGTTGTGTGTTGTGATTATTCTTTTTCTTTTCAAGCAACACACTGTATAAATCTCAAGTATTCCATTTAGTGATGCACTGAAAATTAACTTTTTTCCTGAAAAACCAAAACTGAAATGAAAGTTTTTATTTGGTCTGAAAAGTAATGCTTATTTAATAACGAATTAATCAAATTAAATAAAATTTAAAAAACATTAACATTTAATTAGATACAATAAAAAACTACTAACAGTGTATATATTTAAAAAAAATACTATTTATTTATTTATTCTATATATATATATATATATATATATATATATATATATATATATATATATTACAATTAGTAATTTAAATGGTGGCTGCAATAAAAAAAAAAAAAAAACTTAAAAAAAATTAAGACTATTTATTTATTTATTTAATTAATTTTATGTAACACAAAATATTATTAAAAAGAAAAAAAAATGATGATTTTTTTATGTTACGTGCCATATTGTTTACAAGCTGTTTTACTGATGTCTTTTCATTCGTTGAAACACTTATTAAAATGAAAAAGAATGGAGGATTGTGATAATGTTCCTGCAACTTCAGAGTAATTAGTCACATGGCATTTCCTACTCATCACGTATGCAGTCTGTCTGCTCGATTTAATATTCTGTCTCTAAATCTCACAGTTTTTTTTTTTTTTCAGTATCTTGCGGCATGAGTTTTTGTCGAGTTAAAAGCATTTGACTTTGAGAGATGTGTCTTGAGGTGTGCCGTTCTGTTCTTGTTTTCGAATGCTAGAACACATCCTGATTCTCTCTCTCACAGTCATGCAGCTCGATGTTCCCAGCGTGGACACCACGGCCCATAAATGCTAATGTCCTCCACTTGCCTCTCTCATAAAGCCCAATAAAAGAGCCTCATAAATCCTTCCAATTAGCACTGTCTATCAGCGCCGTTAATTGGAGAATGGAGACTCGTTGGTGGGTGACCTTGCGTGTCAGAGATGATACTGATGGCTGATGGAGATCAGTCTGTGGTCAGAGCTCAACACTGAACTTATTATCAACAATAAAAATATTTATAATGTCACAAAATATCCCTATAACAAATAAATCCATCAATTACGGAAAAACTTATAAATAATATAATGTCACAAAAGATTTCTAATTCAAATAAATGCTGTTCTTTTTTACAAAAAAATAAAAAAAGATTAGAAATGTTTCTCAAGCAGCAAATCATCATATTAGAATGATTTCTGAAGATCATGTGACACTGAAGACTGGAGTAATGATGCTGAAAATACAGCATAAAACAACAGAAATAAATTACAGTTTAACAGAGATTCACACAGAAAATAGCTGTTTTAAATTGTAATATTATTTCACAATTTTACTGTATTTTTCATTAAATAAAAGCAGCCTCAGTAAGCAGAAGAGACGTCTTTCAAATACATAAAATTTTTTCCAACCCCAAACTTTTAACCAGTACTGTACATTCAATCAGTATTAAGCGTTTTGCACAGACAGAGTCAAAACTCAAATGTTTTCATTAAAGTGTCAGTGAAAGCCGTGACCTCAGGAAGTCAAATGAAATTTGATTTGATTGTATGTGTGGAGTTATTTTATCCAATACATTTACACTGACATATCCACTGAAACGGTAACTCATTTAAACATAATTGGATTGCAGATGTGGCCTAAAAGAAGCAATCCTTCAGTAGATAGTTAGCTAGTTTTGAGTTATTATATTATTATCTTTGCTTGAATAAAAGAAAATAACTATTTGACTTGTTTAGTTTGACCAATGCAGTGCATTTGGTAATGTACTTGTCTTCTTGTGATTCTGACCTGAGCTGACCTGAAACAGCTTTTATTTGTCATATGGCACATTCATCAGAACACTGAGGCATCTGGACTCACATTACCAGCAAACTCAATATGACAGGTCAGAATATAAACACTGTAACAGTCATCTTCAGACAGTTCCTGTGTGCAACCGATCCGATGTTTGAAGTGACAATCCTGATGATCAGACGCTCAAACATGCTCTTATTATCGCCTCCTGCCCGGGACCCTTTTTTTTTAGGCCTGTGGAGATCCAAAAGGCCCAATAGCAGCAGTGTCCCGTCATCCGCCGGTCTCCGGGAGCTTTCAGCAGCTATGGGACGGGGTCCTGCTGTGCCGCTGTCACGGGGTTTCACGTTTCGAGGGCCCACACTGTCCTCCACTGTGCTGCCCGTGAGTCTGTCTGAATGGGGCTTTTGACGGGCAGAGCCGTGTCTCTCAACGGTCCCGGCCCGGCCCAGAACAGAGGAGCGCAGGTCACGGCTCACACACCTGGCAGGTACGGCTCACCACGTGCCACGAGCCCAAACAAAAGCCGCTCTGTACCGACGGTTATTGCGAATGATTCTCGTCTCTCGCTGACCGTCCGCTCCACTCTCTGCATTCATAAAGAGGAGGAAGATGAAAGAAAAAGAGCGTCACGCACATACATGTGATACAGGGTTAATGAGCGGGATTAACCAAAACTAAAACCATACATTTATTAATAACTGATTTTTAACTATTATTTAAATTTTTACATTTTTATTGTCAAAGCAACATTTATCATTTTTTGTTTCTCTTAAGTAATAAAATAACTAAACCTGAAATTAAAAATGTGTCTAAAAACTATAGACAGACAGTCTATATACATTTAAAAAAGAAATAAAATTACAGACAAATAAAATTACTAAAAGTTTTAATTAAAATTAAAACCAAACATATAAAAATAAAGTTTAATTCAGTATAAAAACTTAAAAAGTATATCAGTGATACTAACATAATTCACAAAAAATACATACAATTTTTGTTTCAAATGGCAAAAAGAGCTCTATTCCAAAGTGAACTGTCACCTTCACACAGCTTTCTATATTGTTTATAATTGTTCAATTATGTGCTATTGTCAAAAAGAAGTGTGCTTAACTGCATTGATGTGCACTTGTAGTGAACTTCAAATCTTAACTGTTTAACAAACTTTACTTGCAGATAATATAATGAAATAAAAAACTTAGGTGTGCTTAAAGTTAACTGTTTCTCAATACAATTATGTACTTTGTAATTTCAAAAGAAAAAGTATATTTTTTTTACATAATCCTTTGTTGTGCTCTGTAGTACACTTATTTTGATGACTAACATACTAAAGCACATGTAAAGTACTTAACTATAATTTTAACTGCAGCATGTTATTCAGTATTACAAGTTAAAACTTTCTCATTATAAATGTGTAATTACAAATATATTTAAATTAATGAAATGTTTCAATAGAAATGACATTAAAGTATATTTTAGTTGACCATAAATGCATGTCAGTACATTCAGCAGTACTTTAGCCATATTTCAGAATACAAGTAATTATGAAATACATATGAAGATCTACTGAAGTGCATCAAAACTCTCTAAAGTTCAGCTCATTTCATTGAATATAAATTTAAAGTAAAATACTTTTAATTTAAATAAAATTAACATGCAGCTACGCACCAGAACACATTACATTCAGTTCACACTTAAGTATATTATTTCCATAATAAGTATGCTTTTTAAAAGTGTACATCTTTTTCAAACACTTGTACCCTCATAATGCTGTCTAGTTAGGGAGCGCAGCAGGTTCTGAGAGAGTGTCGTCCTCCTCCATGCTCACCTGCAGTTCAAAGGCTGATGAGTGAATTATCTGTGACAGGAAGTGCATGTCAGCGTGTCAGTGCTGTGGGCGGCACAACCGCAGCTTAAAGCGGCCTTTGCTTCTAATCCACCTGAAGAGAGATTGATAGAGAGCAGGAGAGACTCACTCACTCCAGGCTTTTATTTCTCTCTCTTTATATCAGAAACTGGAATGAGTGTTGTGGATGAAAGCCGTGTCCCTTTCCTAACCCGGTCATGATGGGCCACACAGACATCACAGTCAGACAAACGCCATGTCGTTCCAAACCTGCATGCTGTTATTTTCTCCAAAAAAGAGGAAGTTTTCAGCATAGTTTCATGCACCATTAAAGTATAGTTGAATAGTGACCACAACTGTCATGTTTCAAAATGACAAAAATACACTGAAGTCTTCTAAAGTTGTGGTGAACAGAAAATCTGTAGCTGCACTTTAAAGTGGACTCAAACCTCTTTTTAGTTGCGATAGTGTCTACATTACATTACCAAACTGAATAATAACAAAATACATTTATTATTGCTGATTTACGTTTGTAACTTAAATAAACAGAAGTATATTGCTTTTGTAAATTATACTTGTACCGTGCGATAAAAAAAAATATATTTGATCATTATATTTTATTTCACAGTACTAATATTTATGTCCACTGCCGTCCAATATGCTGTCTACAAAAGTGTTGGAAATCATACAAATCTGTAAATAATGTAAACCTTGTGCACATGACATTCCTAAATGAGAATTAAACTCACAGCACATGCAGAGAAGTTCGCTGAATTTACTGTGAATTAAAACACGAGATACTGAAAACACCGGATAACGAACTACACGTATAAATGAACACAGTGCTGGGCTTCACTCTGAAACACTCCGTGCATCAGTTATTTTGTTAAACTCCCCTAGTGTGCTCCCAAACATTGACAACATTCACACTTAGAAGCTAAAAGCATTCAAAATTTAGTTTTTCACTTAACTACAACCAAATCTTAAAACACATTTTCTCAATCATAAAAAACTGTCACTTGACTTAAGGACACACTACAGCCACAGCTGAAAACTCTCACTTATTACAAAAAATAACAGAAATTTGGAAAAATGAAGAAATATTTCTTTAACCACCCTGAAGATCTTCTAAAAATATCCTCTACATACTATACATATAATGATCCATAGATTCTGCATATGTAACATATTTCAAACAGAAGATCATCACCATGAATTAGAAAAAAAACTAAAACATGATATTTAAAGGTAGATAAAGGCGATCTAATCAACAAATAAGTGTGTGCTGCTCTTTGTGATCATTTTATTCCAAGATTGAGAACTTTGACAACTGCATCTTATCCCATGAGACGTAATGCAGGATGGGACTCTCGAGTGGGTAAAGAATAGGAAGGTTTGGTGACGTCAGCTGAAAAGGAGCAAGTTATTATGCTTTGATGAAAGATTGTGAAGACAAGTTTTTTTTTTTTTTTTTTTTGAAAAACTGGTAACACTTTACAATTAGGTCCAATTAGTTAATGTTAGTCAATGCAATAACTAGTTAGTATTTCTTAATCTTTGTGAAAGTTACTTGATAAAAATACAGCTGTTCGTTGTTAGTTCATGTTAGCTCAGGTACATTAAACAATTTTACCAGATACAACATTTGATGCAACTTCTGAAATGTTATAATTAACACTAACATTAATAAATGCTTTAGTAGTGTTTTCATTGTAATGTCAACAAATGGAATTTTATTGCAGTGTTATTTTATATATATATATATATATATATATATATATATATATATATATATATATATATATATATATATATATATATACTATAGTATTTATATATATACTATTAAATTTTTATAAAAATTAAATTAAAATAATGATCTTTTAAATATTACTATTTATCATTAAAAAAATAATTATTTACATTCTTAATTAATTTATTAATTATTTTATCATCTAAATAAAAATATTTATTTATAATTAATTAATTAATTAATTATTATTATTATTATTATTATTTCAGTTTTAATTTTTGGTTTATTTCCAGTTAGTAATTTTACCGCTTTAACTTCAACTTATTTCATTTAGCTGTCAGAGCAACATTTCAAATATATTTTTATCTAATATTTACATTTTATTTCAACTTTATTTCAATTAACAAAATGCGTTTAATAGTTAACGATAGTAGCACTGCTTTATTGTTACCGAATAACTGATGAATCATTCACGATATGAGTGAGAACATGAAGTTAGAGAGTTTGAGGTCATGACTTTCAAGTCTGTTTTTACCAGTCTAAAGGATTTGCTCAAGTGTTTGGGCTCAGATCTTGTTCCTGTAGTTTTGTGGCAAATGATCTCACATTATCCTCATATTCAGCCTTGAATCTCAGTCCAGACCCTGAAAAACGGTTTCAAACGTCCAATGTGTGGTTTCATTGGTTTCTTCAGCTGTGATTCTACATAATTCTACATAAGTGAAGTCTTCATGCTTTTTTGGACGACTGAAGCATGCACCGAAATAATGTTTTAAAACTGATCTGTTTGAAAAAACACCAGCCGTTTCACTCTTGCAATTCAGAAACAAAGGTTCACATTTGAACTCTTTGATGCAGTCGCGTGTTGCGGTTCACACACATCGGGGTCTAATGGCGTCTTATTGGTTTCTTTCAGAGTTGTTGTGATCATGAGCTCACTAATCTAATTTCCCTTTGCTGTGATTGAATGCTGCGCTCTGCACTTACTTTATAACCCAGATAAATCTGTGGCCTGTCGTCAGAGAAAATGTAATCTGTCACGCGTCAAAGCGACACTCGCTAACCTACTGGTTGTTAATGATGATGTCGAAGAGCACTCCACTGCTTTGTTTGCCTTCACCAATACCTGATGCTGAATTAATTAATTGCCTCCAATTAGCTGGTGCATGGCCTTGCCAGGTGAGTATCTTAAAGTGAGTTATAGGATATTAAAAAGCGGGGAGGGACTACATTAGGGCTGACCTTTTCCTTTAAATTACTGATATTTGAGAGTTAATAACGAATTCAATGAAAAGCAGGGAGGCTTTTTGGTCTTCGCGTTAAAATAGGGCGCTCTTCTGCCAGGAGGTCATTAATTATCATCTTCATAAATGAAATGAAGAAGATGTCAGTGCTTGATTTACTCTATTTTTTAATCTACTATCATGATCACAGATTAGTGAACATTACAAACCCGACAGAGACCCTGTTTATGACCTTTCTGTGAATTAACTGCGCATCTGCAAGTGAGGAAACATCTTTCAGGAAGAACTGCGGAAAAATGTTTCTTGTGAAGATGTTTCTTGTGTAGATCATTTACAAAGGAAAGACTATGCAAACAATAGAATGCAATTACCTATATAATCAGACAGAGTTAAAACAGCAATATAAATAGACTTACTGTTTTTAAAATGTAATGAAAGGCTTCCCATATTATAATGAAGGGGGGGGAAAAGAAGGAACAGTTCACCCAAAATTGAAAATGTGCTGAAAATATCGTCACTCTCAGGCCATCCCAGAAGTATATGAGTTTGTTTCTTCATCAGATTTGTAGAAATGCAGCATTGCATCAGTGTCTCAGCAATGGATGCTCTGCAATGAATGGGTGCCGTCAGAATGAGAGTCCAAACAGCTGATAAAAACATCACAATAATCCACAAGTAATCCACAGCACTCCAGTCCTCCACATGTCATTTCTGCCCAAAATAATCCATAATAACACTTCCTCCAGTGAAAAAATGTTCTGGTGTGAATCAGGAGAGAAATCTGCACAGATCAAGCAGCGTTTAAACAGCTCTAAACAAATATGTGTCTGGATTGTGATGTGAGAGACAACAGCAGGGAGTGCTTTTTTCACTGGAGGAAGCGTTATTATGGGTTATTTTGGCTAGAAACTATAAAAAAAAAAAAAGAACCTCTTGATGGATTTGTTTCTTACAAACACACAGCTTTTGTCTTCTCCAGATGTTAACTGATAGACTGGAGTGCTGTGGATTACTTGTGGATTATTGTGATGTTTTTATCAGCTGTTTGGACTCTCATTCTGACGGCACCCATTCACTGCAGAGCATCCATTGATGAGACACTGATGCAATGCTACATTTCTCCAAATCTGATGAAGAAACAACCACTCCACATCTTGGATGGCCTGAGGGTGAGTAAATTTTCAGCTCATTTTCATTTTTGGGTCAACTGTTCCTTTAAGTAGTGTGGCATAATCATTTATTGTTATTTTATCAATCTCAGTCCATGCCATGTTAATAATTTTGCATACAATTATGCTTATGCAATTCATGGTAGTAATAGTAATAACCTGCATGTTTCATTATAAGGACTTTTTTTCTGTGTCTTTTATATGATTGACTATTAATATGATATGATTGATTCTTTTATATGATTGACTATGTCCATCATACAGTAATATGATGTCCAACATACAGTAATATCTGGGTCCTTAAGCAAAACCACATTGCCTAAATTTATAAAAGCATTGCATTTTATGGGCTGGTCACATTAAGATAATAGCACTCGGACACTCTGAGAGTGGCTCTCACACACATCCACACATCCTGACCTGCGAGCATTTATTTATCTCTTATGTTTTCTTATTCAGTTTGACGAATGAGTGACAGGTTGACACCTCATTCGGCAAGATTAATAGAACGACACAATATTTACGTCGCCGAGACAGCCAATTATCCCACCATCTATCACCAAGATTATCTTTCTGATTGAAAACTACTCGTCCATGTAATCAGAATTATTTGGAATTAGTAGGAAATTTACGGCTTCATGTGTCATTTTTTTCTGGCTGGTGGTAAATTAGAAATATTAGATACATAAAAAGAATGAGAGAGTAAGATAGAGAGTAACCCTATATATATATAAAAATGTCATTGATTTTATTTCATTTTGGTTTAGGGAGAGAGTCTGTATGAAACACATCTCGACTAGCTGCTCAAACTAGACACAAAAATTAATTGCTGGCTGATATTGACTTTTGCATGACATTAAAAGGGTGATGATTTGTTTATTGTATTTAATTCCTCATTAGTCTTTTATCAGAGGTGATTACAAACAAGACTTGCTTTTTCTGGGATGCTTTCTTTGTTCATCAAGTGATGTTAAAATACTGATATTTCGTTGAATATATTCAATATGTTCATTTCAATATAAGTTCATCATTCATCCACTGAATTTTGCCATTGTTTTGTCTTGTTATACTGTGGCCTCCACATTTTCAGGTTCAGTGTTACTGCTGATGTTGAGATCTGCTGTAAAAATGTTAAGAGCCTAGGAGCATTTTATTTAATTTCTTGGTAAAAGTATTGATCAGTGATAGCAATATATATATATATATAGAGAGAGAGAGAGAGAGAGAGAGAGAGAGAGAGAGAGAGAGAGAGAAATTGAGCTTTAAGCCATCTATACTGTGCATCTATATTAAATGGCCAGAGTGTTTCTTCTTATACAGGCTTTGTAATATGATTTTAATTGTGACGTTTTATCCCCTTAGGTGCTCTGGGACTAGAAACCTTTTGGCGTTAAGTGTAGCTTTCTTTTAAAAATAGCAAAAATTGTCACATGTAAGCATGTCCGCATGGTTCCGTATCGACGCCAGAGATCTGTAAATAGGATTAGCTCATCCTGATATAGAGCTTTCACAACTAGTTTGTTTATTTTTATCTTCTTAATAGGAAGGTTGTCTCCTTAAATGGTGCCAAAATTATCCGGCAAATTGCTGACAATGAAAAATGAAAGGTCTCTAACGGTTATTATAAGCAATCTGTCTGCATTGTGCCACAACGTGACTGCTGTGCTTGCGATACCAATGGGGTGACCTCACCGAGATGTGAGCTGAGAGTCAGCATTTCATCTCCAGGCCCGGAGAATTCTGTGACTAACACTGTTTTCTCCTGCATAACATTTGTCCCACTTTACATTCATTCATTAGCTGTTTTTTGTCTTTTCTTTTTTCTTCTTTTTTTTTCTCACAAATCACTCTCAAACCCATGAATTTATATATATACATTTTAGGGAAAAACAAGAACCCAACAGACATATAATTGAGAAAATAAAATATGGCCGAAGACAGAACCCTGCGGTACACCACAGTCACTGCTGGAGACCATATACCTTCAAGGTACAAAACAAAGTTCTTGTGATTGTCAAAACCGGCAATAAGACCTACCAAAATTTAACAGTGAACTGATTAGATTTTAAGGGGAAAAAAGGGGGAAAAAATAAGGGAAAGAATAAAAGTAAATAAAAATTGTATATTAAGTTGTGTCTCTTCAGTAGACTTGGATTAAACCCCTTGATTCATATGGATTACTTTTACAATGTCTTTATGTACTTTTTGAAGCTTGAAAAGGTTGATTACATAGACTTTTAATTGATTGACAAAAAAGGAACTATTTATAGATAACTATTATATAGGGGAAGAGAGTAATAACAGAGAAGGAAATGACATTTACTTCCTCTCACAGTATTTATTGAGCAATTATTTATGCTAACATTTTATTTTACAGTGTCCTTGTTATACATGTTACATGTACTTACTACAGTAATAACAGTAAATTATGCATAAATACAAGCAACTAACCTTAAACCAAATCCCCACCATACATGTCGTTATTAAGTACTATATGAATGGTATTTGTACATAAATATACTGTATCTGTCACCTTAAAATGAAGTGTAACCTTATTGAACAACAACAATAATATGCAATTAATAATAGTAATTAAAATGTAAGTTATTTTTTTAACACATGTTGGGCTTTCAGTTGCAGTAACTTGTTAGTCTTCCATTTGATGAAACATTATACATACGCACACACTGTATATGAATATGGTTCTTCTAACTGCATTGTTATTCCACTCTGTCCACCCCAGAGAGCAAATTAACAGTTTACCCACATGCCTCCTCCTGCCCTCTTCATGCCCTGAGTGGCATTTGTATTCTGATAGTCTGTGTAGCTGTAGTGCATGTTGTGTGTGAGACACTGCTGAAACGTTGCATATGTAAATGGCCAGCGCAGTGAGAGGCCGCTGAATGAAGACTTCCAGGTGTGGTTGCCACAGCGAGGTTGCGACCCTGAAACATGGCACAGATCGCGTGTCTGTCTGCCTGTCTGTCGAGGCCTCTTCAGAGAAGGGAAGAGAGTAATAAAAGAGGAGGAAATGCCACTCGCTCCCTCTCACTTGTTGCTAATGAAGAACTTTGTCAGAGACAGAAACGCATTGCACAAACTAATTAGCATGTGGATGTGAGCATATTATGCATACGTATTTTAAATGCAAATGCTTGCTTCAGAGGGCAGTATTCTCAATGAATTTGTTACGAACCCACACAATATACAGTAAATATATTACATCATTAATGTAAAAACAAAGAGATCATTTCAGTATAGTTTGCTGTAGTTTATATAGTTTACAAAAAATAAAATAAATAAAATAAAATAAATACAATTCCATGTAATGGTATTTGAGTTCAGATATTGGTGTTTTGTCACATTAAGGGAAGTCTAATTTTAGTCTAAGGCCAAAACCCCATTGCTGCTCACATATATAAACACTTATCAACACTTGTACAGAGAGCACATCAAATATGGTTAAAAAAAAAATGTGCTCATACCGCACAACAACCAATGACGTTTGTTCTCATGTGTGATGCAAGCACATGTGAGCTACATTGTAAAAACACTACCAAATGGCCATTTGAATCAAAGATTACCAAAACACATTGATTAGTTCTGTACTTGAACCATCAACTATTTATTAATAAAACAATGAGAAGAAGAGTGTTGTTATTAAATTGACACTTAATTTGTAGCAGGCAAGCCATTAGGGTTTGGAGCAGGCATGTTACGCAGCAGCTCAGCATTGTGGCACGCAGGTCTACTTCTAAGAGAAAAGTTGTAGGGGATTTCTCTGGTTTTCATCTCCTAGCCTGGGGAATCTCGGTGGGTAGGACTCTCATTTCCTCATCAAACACTAGGCGAGTGATTTGGAATATTTATGAGGCACCCAATTTAAGTTAAACATTTAACAAAAAGAAAGCAATTGAAATTATACAGCAGAAAGAGTTAAGGTCCCCATGGGGGGGGGCTGTGGTAAAATTTGAACTAGAAACACTCAGGTTGAATTAAAGCAGGAATTCAGTGAAATGAACCGTAGAATCCTGTCATCTTTAGCAGTCTAGACTTAGAGGGCATTAGCCAGTCAATAAAATGTAAATTCTCCAATGCTGATCACACTGCATTTGATTGTGTTTGGTGTTTTGGATATGATCAAAGTGTTCCTAAAATAAAAAGGTGTTAAATACTAGAGCGCTGAAATTACTGATTTCTGGAGGCTTAACCGTGTCAAAAACCGGTTGTGATTTGACAGGATAAGTGGAAGTGCTTTAGTGACGCCACAGATTATCCCGGTCCGATCTGTGTTATTCTCCCGTGAGGATCAGAGGAGTGAATGTTGGTGAGGGTCACGGTATCACTCCAGACTTCTGTCCGCTACAGTTTAATTGTCTTCCCTGAGGGATTTTCCACATCTATGAATCAGGTGGAGTGGGAGAGACGAATTCAACCTGTTTGATCACCAGCACGATAGAAGGTGTCTGACTAGATTTAAGGGCATGGAAATTACAGGCTGAGCAGTGACTGTGGGATTGGAGCTGGTTAGATGTCTCTAGAGAGTCCACTTATCAGTGTATGATTTTCTGAACTATAGGGTACTAGAATATGATGGTTTGGACTGAATTGTTACCCAGTCATGTGCAAATTTTATTATCATTGAGATGCTATTGTAGTTTGTAATAGTATTTTGAATTTGCTTTTATTTTTGTACTTTCATTTTAATTTATAAGTTTTAAGAATTTTGTTGTGCTGTCATTCTTTTGTTCATGTCTTTCCAATTTTAGTACATAAAGTTAAACTAAATGAAATTGAGAATTGCAAATAGCCAGAATAAAATAGCCTTACATTTTTAATGATTTATTTTATTTGATTTTAGTTAATGTTTATTTTATTTTATTATATTTTATTTCAAGTAATGGCATTTTTAATTAACTAAACTAAATTCTACCTGTCCAACCGTTACCCTATTTGCTTATTTAAATGGCTAACTATCCAATTTAATGCAGCCAAAGCATGGAGTGCCACAAGGATCTGTCAAAGGCCCTCTGCTATTTTCAATATATATGATGACCTTTGGTAATGTTATTAGAAAATATGGAATTAGTTTCCATTATTAGGCTGATAAAACTCAGCTGTACATTTCAACAGGACCAGATGATTTATTTTTTCTTTTTTTTATTATCTAAACCAACAGAGTGTGTTAAAGGTGTAAATATCGGATGACCAGTAATTTTAGAAGGATATACTGTTACTATGTCTTCTACAGTCAAAAATTTGGGTGTTATAGTAGTCAGCAAATTGCCTTTTGAAAATCATATTTCACATGTTACAAAAACAGCATTCTTCCATCTCAGAAACATCGCTAGGTTATGTTACAGGAAAATGTTCCCTGTTTCTGATGCAGAAAAGCTAGTTCATGCTTTCATGACCTTAGGACTGGACTATTGTAATGCACTGCTAGGTAGTTGCCCTGCATCTTCAATAAACAAGTTACAGATAGTCCAAAATGCAGCTGCTAGAGTCCTTACCAGGTCAAGAAAACATGATCACATTAACCCATTTTTACAAACTCTACACTGGCTACCTATTAAGTTTCATATCGAAAATATTACAACTTACTTTCAAGGCCCTAAATAGTGTAGCTCCTGTACTTTTTCACTTTATTAGTTATATCAAAGTGCAGTAAAATTAGATTGATGGAGTTATATATAGCTACAGCTGAGTCCTTGCATGTTTCGTTTGCTGGCTCAGGTTTGTGTTGGGTGTCTACAATCATCCCACATCAACAGCAGCGATGCAAAGGCCAATGTATTTGTGTTCATGAAGAACAGAGGTCATGAGATGTAGCAGCCATTTTGCTTTGCTGCCAATATCGAGTTGATTTTTGAAGAGCTTGACTACGTCACGCAACATAATGTTCTGGACGGCAGCAAATTCCCCTCTGCCCTCAAAATAGTCCATGTGCATCATCCTCAACCAGGCCAGCGAATCAATAGTTCCATTCCTATTTCAGCCGGTCCTCCCACATCCCAGAATAGGACAGCTTGCAAAATCCACTCGCTGTGTCAGCTAATTGCAAACCTATTGCTTTAAAACGACATCTGTACCACTGCGTCGACGTTGCCGATAAGCAGTCAATAGCGTCGCTTACCTTGAGGTCACCGGGTGCAGCACTGGTCAAAATATGTTTCAAAAATCACATTAAACTGAGGTGAATCAGGTAGAGTCTCAAACCTCTTCAAATGCTGAACAAGAGTCATCTCCCTTTGAATTCAGGGTTTTCAGGGATAATTGGTGAGAGGGATCCATTGGCATTCTCATTCATCTCAGAGAGCTTTTAAAAAAGTCACAATGATGTCATAGAAGCTCTTCTATGGTATCATTGTGACTTTTTTAAAAGATCTCTTTCAGTGATCTGTTCTTAGAAGAACAATTTTTTTTTACTTAGTGTGAAGAACTTTTTAATAATCTAAAGCACCCTTTCCACTATAAATAACCATTTTGCAAATTAATGTTTAAGGTTCTTAATGAAACCATCCATGCAAATAAAGAACCTTTATTTTTAAGTGCAAGAACAATTTTAGGTTCTCCAAAGAACTATTCTTAAAAGATCTAGTTTTTCTTAGTGGGAGGAATATTTTGAAAATCTAAAGAACCTTCTTCCACTGTTAAGAACCTTTTGTGGAATGAAAGGAATTCATGAATGCTTAAGGTTTTTCGCTGAAACAGTGATGTCAATGAAGAGGCTTTATTTTTAGGAGTGTAGGCTCTGATAGTGTAGTTACAGCATTAGCAAGGGTTAATGGGACCGTGTTAACCAGCTAAACCTCATTAGGGACAGGCTTAGGACTATGTTTATTTGACAGGAATCTTGTTTCACAGGGTTTCTACACCTTTTGACCAATGAATTTCCATGACTTTTCCAGTTGCTTGTGATTTCTGGATAAGTTTTTTTTTTTTTTTTTTTTTTTTTTTTTTTTTTTTTTTTTTAGGAACAGAGATTGCACCCACAAAGAGCAATTTCTAACTGATGCAATATATTAAAGATAAGCATAAATGATTTTCCATTGTTTCCATTATAGAATGGGGTTGAAATTGGATCAGGTTTTTATGTGATTCCAGGTGGAGCGAGAGATGTTGATCCAAGAAAGCATCCTCCTTGCGGGCACTGTGTTACACGTAATGCATGCAGAGATACACACAGTCCTGCTGTCACACACACACACACACACACACACACTCAGATACAGATGGACAGACGTGCCACAGAAGGCAGCATACGGTTCCTTGAGGCTATTAAACGCCGGCCGCCGCGTCACTCGATGCCCTAAAGGCCTGACAGACAACACTAGTACAAGGTGAGTTGACGGCTTTCTGACTTACAGCTCAACAGTTTTCACCGAAAACCAGTCCCCCCTATTTTAAAATACTATATTGAACATTTTGCATAAGGGAATTTGTTTGTGTAAATTAGTTTTGACTTTCATGCAGTTTTACCATAGAACGACATCATGAATGAAAAGGCAAACAGCCTTGTGTTTGAAAATATTTATTTCACGGTTTTAAAAATGATAATTATTGTTTAATTCTATAATTTGATCCTATTACTCAGCAAACACTCTCTGATATCCACTGACCGGTTCAGCCAATGGTGTGTAAACATTCAGCAGTAAAAGCAGATGCATCGCATGTGTTTGAATGCGATGGCCCGCGGCACGCCTCAGGCTTTCCCAGCAGTCTCTGCGCTGCCAGTTCTCCACGAGTGGATGCTCACGGCAGACATTAAGCGGTTAATGCTCAACTAGTTTAGTGATATCACATGCGGGGTTATTGACCACATCCTCCTCCTCACAGCGGATGGTTGAGCTTTTAGATGTGTATCTGCACCATTCATGGACCTTCTCCGTCTTAAACAAACATTGTGTAATCAGTCACGGGAATACTCAAGCAATATGAATCAATTTGGAAAAAAGACTTTCCACATTAGTGCTGCTGTCAAGCACAAATTACAATGAAAGCATGCTGATGAAATGAGCTGATTGGAAAAGGTTTGACTAAAGCAGGGCCATTGCTAGAAATACATGTTTTTTGGGTCCCTCTCAGTTCCTGCAGTGTTGTGGATGGTAAATCAGAGACTGTCACTCAAAGCTGAAATACCTGGACACTGTCTCTCTGAAACCAGGCTGACAAAGAGAGGCCAGAGAGACAAGAGCAGTCGACAGGAGCGCAGGGACTGTGCCGCCGCAAGCAGCGCTGCAGTATTAAAGAGCATCAGAAAGCTCAGAAGCACACAGAACCCACATCCACTGAAAGACTGAAAAAAATGACATCAGTTCCAAATCTGCATTTTTATTCCAATCTCACAAATTCCCTCCAGTTCTGTCATGAACTTCAGTTTGTGTGTATTTCACAACAGCTTTGAATGCAGCTCATCCGAGTCATAACTGTCTGTTTATATACTGTACAGTAGTGAAGTTTGTCCTTTATTCAAACATATTATTAAAAATGTCTTAATGATTTTGTAAGCATATTACATAGTTGTGCTTGGTGTTATTTTAGTATCAGTGATATAGTATTACATTTTTTGTTATGTTATTATTAGATTTTATTTTTTATATTTTATTTTTTTTATTTGAATTTAAGTAGAAGTTTTAGTAATTGTAATAATGTAGTGTTTTTGTCATTATAATTGTTATTTTAACTAGGTTTTTAGTAAATTTGAGTTTTGTTTTCATTATTTCAGTACTTCCACTTAAACTAAATCAAAATGAGAACTGTTGCCTGGTCAAATAGTTGAAATAAAATGTTTATTTATTTTTATTTATTTATTTTATTTTATTATTTTTTTATTTTTTTTGCATTTCATATAATATTTTATTTCAAATAATGAAATTTTTTTTCTTCTTCTTCTTCTTCTATGGTTTAAGTTTTATTTTAAACATAATAAACCTGACTGGAGTGTAAAACTGATGTAATTGTATAATCTGTGATAATGAAACCAGACAAATTGTGTTGACATAATTTTTACCGTGCAAAATGTAGAGCGCTAAGCCGGTCAAAGAAGACCGGCGAGCATTTTGACTGGAGGTTGAGAATCACCTCAATGTATGAACATTTCAAAATAACCTCCAAATCTCGGATGAGACGTGCAATTGTGAGGAACCTCCAATTTCATCTTGCATTTGCGTGTATAGAGGATCTGTCTGGAGTCTGAGCATGTCATTTCTAACACAAAACCACACACACCACGCATGCAGTGAAGGCATTTCTCAATCACACTGAAATATTTGGAAAATTCTAAACCTGAATCGAACCTGATGGATGAATATCAGTGCTGGGAAGAACTTAAGGAAGAATTTATCCATGGCATATGAAGAAAGCTTATTGAGTAATGCTCAGAATAAAAGAGGCTGTAATCCAGAACCAATGAAATACTAATAACTGATTATTTTATAGTCAGTGTGTGCTTTATTTTGATGCTTTTGCTTTTGCTTTTTGTTTTTTCTATACTTTTTGGGGATCGTAAATATGAGTACTCCATGATAAACCTGTTTTTGCCTTAATCAAGTTTAGTGTTTTATTTCTCCCAATAACATACACTTCATATTTTGATGCTTTAATTGAACTTGTAGGGTCATTAAAAGCAAATATTGTGCAAGTATCCCCTCCAGACATCACTTTTGGCCACTTCTTTGTGTCAGTGCAGTGTGAACATTCACAGATTTGAGAATGAAACAGATTCACTCTGCAAATGACTCTCTGATTAGATTTTAAAGACCTTGATTTATCAACTTTATTTAAGAACAGGTGCAGCCGTTTGTAACTTGAGTGTGCGGTTTTTTACTCGTTCTAGTTATTTTACACATACAAAAACTGTCCAGTTTGCTGCTTTATAGTGCAAACTGGTATTTGTCATCCAATTATTTTAATTTATTATCATAATCATAAACACACTGGTTTATAGAGCATAGTTTTACCATTCACCACAACACATAAGTAAGCTGGTTGTTGTGAATGTGTAAGACTTCTGATTCATTAGTCTATGTGTGTGGGTTTTTCTGATACTTTGATGCATCAGGAGCGTATCTGTACCATCCTCCCCCTTGTTGAAATGACAATGACATGCTTTCTAATCAGGCACGGTTTAAAATGTCCATGTGAAATGCAGTCATCAAAGCCGGCCAGCAGTCCATTAGCAAGGCAGGAAGAAGATTGTCTCTGAAATGAAGTCATTAGTTACGCAAACCCCACCACCGAGTGCTTGTTTGCATGAATCGGTTTGGATCTATCTGCTGCCGCGATGACTGTTTTACAACTGTTGATGTTTTATGACTGTTCCCCAGTGAAGCGGATACTTGTGACATGCGCGTGGCTCGTTCTCGTGCTGATCAGAGTCTGACGTCGGTCTGAATGGACCCAGTTAGGGCGGAAATTACTGCCGAGGAGAGGGGCTAATAACTGTTATTAACCCTGCGTGGACGTGGCCGTGGAGTGAGCGGCACGATAACGAGGGCCCGCTGTCAGAGTTCTGAGGTTCGACGCGGAGCCACTCGCCCCCTAGGAGAAGCTAACTTATTAAAATAATGAATTAGCCCACCAGATTACTGGAGCCTGCGGCAAAGGCAATTATCCCTCTCCAAATCCCCGACCGGGGCTCCCCGACGCTGCCATAAAACAAGCGCTCGCAAAGCACAGCAACAGAAAGCCCATTCCAATGAAAAGGCTGTTAATTAGGATCTCTCCCACCGCGGGCGGCCCTTTACTGCCGCCATAACACGAGCCCGCGATGAAGAAGAGAAGCCGTCTGAAACTGTGTGCAGAAATGATGCGGGAGTATCAAACAGGAATGAAACTGTAGAGATGATTGAGCAAATTGAGTTTGTGTGTGTGTGTGTGTGTGTGTGTGTGTGTGTGTGTGTGTGTGTGTGTGTGTGTGTGTGTGTGTGTGTGGCCCAAAAGGGTCATTAATCCCATATGCCAATCTCAAGAGATAATAAGTGAAATTCACTCTAAGAAAAGGACTATAACAGGACAGCGGAGTATGCTACTGTGATAATAATAATGGATCATACCATGTAATAGTATTTTAAAATAAATAGAATAATAACTTTTAAACTGAGGTGGAAAACCTTTCCATCTCATTGGTGTCATTAGTTGTGTGTAGGGCTGCATCATTCCGGAGGAAGAGGATATTGCAGTATTATGTTTTTCTGCAATATATATTGCGATATGAAAAGATGACTTGAAAAACCCTGTTTGGAAACAATTAATCATTCTAGAACGTTTCTGGTGATTATGTAGGCGTTGATGGTTCTTTGCATCTGCATGGAAAATATTTACAAATAAATAAATAAACAAATAAATAAAACGTTTTATTCACGTTTAAACTTTTTATTCATAAACAAAACATCAAAATAATTATGATTTTTATTGTGATTATTATTTAATAAATATATTGTAATAATACTAGTGTAAAATAACACATTTAGTATTTAATAAAAATAATTATAAAAAATACTAATATTTAATTTCTTTATTTTGCAACGTTTAATCGTCAAGCTTTAATTTCGGTGAAGACCCTAAATCTCCTGTCTATAAATGCTTCTGATTACAAATATGGTAAATTTACAGCAAATTTTAAATGTAAAATTTACAGCCGTATTTACAGCAAATCGAGCTGCTCGTGTGTAAATGAATACAGTGCTGTGCTTCATGCTGAAAGACACATGCATATATTTATTTAAAGGGGTCATATGATGCGATTTCAAGATTTCCTTTCTCTTTGGAGTGTTACAAGCTCTTGGTACATGAAGAAGATCTGTAAAGTTGCAAAGACTAAAGTCTCAAACCCAAAGAGATATTCTTTATCAAAGTTAAGACTCTGCCAGGCCTCCCTGAAACAGCTCGTTCTAACACACCCCCACATGTCTATGTCACTATGTGGAAATACTTGCGTAATGCCGCTCAAATGTTTAGGCAAAGAACAAAGGGGTGGTTTCAGTAACACAGTTAGTGTTGAAGCAGCATGTCAGGGAGATGCTGTGTGTATCTAGGAGAAAGCAAAAGCACTTTATTTGGCCTTCTGAAAGTAGATGCATTTAGGACTCTTTAAGATTACTTACAACAGAACAGCAACGCATTTTATAGACAACCGTTTCGTGAACCTAGGAGTGGAGGTCATTCTGACTTTGCTACGACAATCTGGCGCTTCTGAATCAGCAACTGTAAGTATGTTTTGTTATTAGTTTAAGTATTTGCTATAGACTGTTCAAATGTGGAGTTTTGCGCGTTGTGTATGTGTGTTTTTGTCAAACAGTGGAGTCGGCTGTCTTAACCATCCGTGGCTTGTGTACTGCAAACACATATGATCTTCATCACTGTGTCTGTCACGTGACTCTGTTCCTCTTTCAGCTTGAACTGATGGTAAAACTAAGGACATTATTAGCTGTCTTTACATTTATGCTGAAAGATGAAGCTCACGATTATGGAAAGGGGCGTTACATTTCCGATGTGTGCTTGTGGTGTTCGGCCAATCACAATGCAATGGGTCAGTTGGCCAATCAGAGCAGACTGCGCTAGTAAGAAGGAGGACTTTGAAGAAAATTACGCGTTTGAGAGAGGCGCGGCATAGAGGACCTACACTAATGTACAGTATTTGAAAAATAATGTGTTTTTTGAACATTAAAGCATGTCAACATATTCTTTTACACCAAATACACAAAATAATGATCTTTTAAAAAGCATCATATGACCCCTTTAATTAAATCACAGCCCTCGGGATGTGATAATTATCTGGTTTGTGTCTGTGCACTGTTGTGATTGCCAAGTAATGTGTCCTGTGCATTTTTACATTCATTGTGGACAGAAAAAGGACTGGAAACATGTTGTGTCATGCCTTGCAAGTGTGAAACTGTGGTTTCTATCAGCCAAATGAGATTGAATGAAATATGAATGAATGAAATAGGTCAGCAGCCACACTGACTAAAGGGCATTTATGCACATGGTAATAAATACGCAGTTATAATGGTGTTTCACACATGTTCTGCATGGCAGCGTCAGAGGACTGCAGAACGACACACAAACTGAGCTAAAGTATATTAGAGTATTCTAGTAAAAGTACTTACATTCTCAGAAGAAAAGGTACTAAATCTGTCACTGAACCTTTGTACCTTATTTATCCTTAAAATGTGCATATTTATTCCTTTAAGATACATATTAGTAACGCAAGTGCAAATATTAGTATCTAAATAGTACATTTTGAACAGATACCAACCCAGTGACAGCTTTTGTACCTTTTTTTCCCCCTCTGAGAATGACATTTTCTTTCAATTTTTAATTCCACTTTTCAGTAAATGAATTTTCCACACACAAATGTAAGTTCTGTTATTATTTACAATACTATACTTGGTATATTTGTTCTACTACATACTAATATTTACATATAATGTACGTTAACTTTATGTCCGTATGGAGATTCACGTGTCAGGACAGAAGGTGCATATTTCAGTGACTGTAGCTCAGTGTGTGACTCTGGTATTTTGATGTATTTGAAGCACCGTGAAGTATTTACAATGAAAATATCGATGTCAACATCACTGAGCATCTCTGATCTCTGAGCAGTTATAGCCATGCCACACTGACTCTAATAACGTTACATCAACACCACACAAATGTGTTGAAGGAGTCCGTCCAGCTCAGCGTGTTTCGGCTGCCCGTGAAGCACAATCAAGCGGCCCTTCGACCCCCTGCGATTCATCACTTTTACACATTAGCCAGACATGGGCGGGATATGAAGGAGTTTCTTCACAGTGAAGGATCAGCATGGAAACATCCATTTTAATCAGCAGGGAGATTCACCTCTGTGTTTAACAGTCTCCGAATGCTCTGCTCGACGTGGCTGAATATCTTTCAGCTTTATCCTGATGGCCAGCTGCAACACATCTGAAACCAAATGAGAAATAAGGATTAAGTATTTGCAGCATATACAGACATTTCAGTTAATAACAAACTGTATCACTTATGATCACTTATTTTCAACAGTATGAACACGCTTGTGTTAATCCGAGCAACACCAAGGAAAACCACCGCTGATTTTTCTCATATATGATCAAAGTTAATAAACGACATTGTTTGGTGAGGAAATGATGCAAATCAGTTAAATGAGGTAAATTCTCAGAGTAGACGTGCCTGAGCTGCCGTCGCATCAATCTCAATCGCCATCATAGACACGTAAATTGAAAACTAAAGAAAGTCATTTTGTGCACAATGGAAGAGTTCCTGACTAAATTTTGTTGGCCATTAAGAAGTAAATTAAGTGCTGGACCGTTGCTTTGAGACTCATATAAAACCACACACTCTTTAAAGGAACAGCTCACCCAAAAATGAACATTAGCTGAAGATGTGCTCACCCTCAGGCCATCCAGGATCAGGATGTTGTTTCTTCATCAGGTTTGGAGAAATGTAGCACTGCATCAGTGTCTCAGCAATGGATGCTCTGCAGTGAATGGGTGCCGTCAGAATGAGAGTCCAAACAGCTGATAAAAACATCACAATAATCCACAAGTAATCCACAGCACTCCAGTCCATCAGTGAACATCTGGAGAAGACAAAAGATGAAACAAATCCAGCATTAAGACGCTTTAACTCAAACATGAGTCCAGAATCCATAATAACACTTCCTCCAGTGAAAAAGTGAAAATCTCCTGTTGTCTCTCACATCAAAATCCAGACACATATTTGTTTAGAGCTGTTTAAACGCTACTTGATCTGTGCAGATTTCTCTCCTGATTCACACCAGAACACTTTTTCACTGGAGGAAGTGTTATTATGGATTATGGAATAATTTTTGCTAAATTTCTAAAATCTTGCTAAAATCTGTTATCATGAAGAAACAAACATATCTACATCTTGGATGGTCTCTACATTCTCATTTTTGGGTGAACTATTCCTTTAATTGTGTGATGTGTTATGTGTGAATGTCTTGTTCTGTGTGAATTCTCTACAAATAAAAAGGAGGCGTGTTTGGCACTGAATAAAATAACAGTGACTTCAATTTAAATGTGCATGATGCAGCGCTATATAAGCACAGATAACATCTGGTCGGTGAATATAACACTGAAATATGACATAAATGTTTACCCAGAATTGAGCTTGACCTCCCAAAACATACAGTGTTTATAAATGATAAAAAGTCAGGGTTTTCTGTTAGATAGCTGAGTAAAAGTGTGTGTGTGTGTGTGTGTGTGTGTGTGTGTGTGTGTGTGTGTGTGTGTGTGTGTGTGTGTGTGTGTGTGTGTGTGTGTGTGTGTGAGAGAGAGAGGTAAAGAAGTGCACAGCCATCCTTCATGCTGGTGTTTGGTCAACTTTAGTCTGGTGAGCAGAGCAGGACAGTGAAGGTCACACACTGACAGACTCTCGTCTCTCTCTCTCTCTCTCTGTCTGTCTGTTTTTTTTGTTTGTTTTTTTTCCCCCATCAATATCTGTAAAATGATATTTTCCTCTGCCACCATGTATTCTGTTGTTTTCTTGTCTGAGATATCTCTGTTGTGTTATTTTGAGTGGCACTGTCATCCTCACGTGTGTAATTTCTTTTAAACTGTAAGTGTATGTTGTGTCTGTATCATGTGATTTCAGATATTCTAGATTTCTAAACGATTGGCTTCGAAAAATTGGCTTCAAACTGGAGAAATTAAGAATCTGACCATGGCAATTTATATATTTTTCACATTTAATATCACAGGGCATGATTATTTCAGTGATATCTTTCAGCGAGAAATGTTTTAGGTTCGTTATTCCATTAAAAGATCATTTTATCATTTAAAATAAGTCTTTTTCTAACTTGCCGTGTCACTCTTGCCATTTTATTAATTCACTTATATGCTATTATAGTTTTTGATGATATTTAAAAAAAAAAATCATATTTTTTTATGTCATGTTAATTTTAGTTCAGTTTAAGTAATTTTGGTTGTGATTTTATTAGTTAAATATGTCATTTGACTTAATGGTTTCATTTTATTTTTATTATTCAGTTTCAGTATGTCTTTATATAAAAAAATATGAGAAATGTCGCCTTGGCTACTAGATTTAATAATAGATATATATTAATATAGTACAGACCAAAAGTTTGGAGAAAATTACTATTTTTTTTTTTTGAAAGAAGTTTCTTTCTGCTCATCAAGCATTATTTTGATCAAATTACAGTAAAAAAAATGTAATCATGGTGAAAAATATTAGACCAATTAAAATAATTTATTTAAATTTATTATACTTTAAATATATTTATTTCTGTTATGCAAATGCTGAATTTTTAGGATCATTATCACAGATCTTTAGAAATCATTCTAATATATGATATTATCATTGGAAACAGTTCTGCTGCTATAATATTTTCTGCAGAACATTGATACTTTTTTAGGATACTTTAATAAAAAAGTAAAAAAAAAAAAAAAAGAAGCTTTGTTTTAAAATATCTATTTCAATATACATGGCCAGTTTTTGGGGTCAGTTTTTTTTTTTCTTTCTTTTTTTTAAATAAAATCAATACTTTTATTCAGCAAGGATGTGTTAAAATGAGATAAAAAGTGATAGTAAAGATAACATATTATTAGAATATATATTATTAGAATTTTTTATTATTTTGAATAAATGCAGTTTGAGTAAATCAAATATATTAGACAGCAAACTGTTGTCCAACACTTCATAATAAATCAGTATAAATGATTTCTAAATGATCATGTTGGACTGGATGTTACAATGTGACATGAAGGCTGGAGTAATGATGCTGAAAATTCAGCTTTGCATCACAGGAAGATTTTTTTTTTTTTAAATAATTCAAATAGAAAAGCTATTATTTTAAGTTGTAAAATATTCACATATTACTGTTTTTTCTGTATTTTTGATCAAATAAAGCAGGCTTGATGAGCAGAAGAAATTATTTTCAAAAACATTAAAAAATAGTAATGTTTCCAAACTTTTTGGTCTGTATATATATATTATATATATATATATATATATCCTATAAGGTGCTGTTTGAGAAGTTAATATTTAATTCAAGTAATGAAAATGCTTTTCTTAAGCTGTAGTTTTAGGTTTTTTAGTAAATAATAATAACCTTGACTTTTGCTTTGATATCATATTGATATCGATGCATCTAAAGGTGCTGTTTGAGATCACTGATCACACAAAGCATCAAATTACTTAGAGTATAGCATTCTGTCATGTGGACTACTGTTACAATACAGTTAAATACTCTTTTTTTTTTACTGTTAAATGCTTTTATTATGCTGCTTTTTTTAACTTGTAAAAATCACCACTATATTGAATGGGAAAGTACAGCTTGGACAACATCTCCTTTTGTGTTTCATTGAAGAAGGAGACAACAGGAATGACAAAGAATCAATGAAGTGTAGCTGAACTATTCGGTAAATAAAGTGGACAGTCATGAAAATGAAGCTGAACGCAGGTGCAATAAAGTGTCAGTGGTGCTGGCTGAAGGTCCCTCAAGCGTCCACGACTCTTTTGTTGAGGAGCATCACTGATAGCAGATATCCCTGATCAATAAAAGCTGTTCGCTCCTCTCTTTCTCCTCAGGCCTTCATTTCTTCTGCTCCTCCAGTCATCATGAGGATCTGAGTACATGCATGCGTCTGGAGGAGAGGAGGCGTGCGCCGCCGGTACTGTGGCCAGTCTCGGACCCCTTTATCAATCAGGATTTTAATTATACACATCCCAGCTGACAGCTAGATTAGAAAGCAATCGACGCTATCAGCTACCAGATCTAATTACTGTTTATTGACAGATAAGAACGCGCTCCTTTCACTTTCCCAAATGAGATAAACTTCATTTTAGCCGCTTCTTGGTGTGACGAGGGTCCGACGCGCTTACTGTCCACCAAAGACTTTCTAATGACCTGCTTGTTATGATGGGATTAACAGTTTTGGTGTCAGATGTGAGCAGCATTAACAGACTCAGTGCTTGTGGATGACCCTATGGGTTTTTCAATGGCTGAAACAAAAGAGCAATGGCAAATACAATTTAATTACAGCAAATGAGAAGTAAAAAAAAAAAAAACACACACACAAAGTAGTTGGCAGATTTTGTAGCATCGCCGCCTTCCCGTATTCATGCTAAAATCTGAGTGAGAAAGTCATTATTACTCTCCTACATGAAGTCAGAAACTAAATGTGGAAGCAGCCAAAACAAAATAAATAACGGGTGAGATGACGCCTGCAATTCATTTATTTGATCAAAAATATTTTAAAAACAGTAAAAATTTTAAAATATTATTTCAGTGTAAAACAGCTGTTTTCTCTGTGAATATCTGTTAAACTGTAATTTATTTCTGTGATGCGCAGCTGTATTTTCAGCATCATTACTCCAGTCTTCAGGGTCACATGATCTTCAGAAATCATTCTAATATGATGATTTGCTCCTCAAGAAACATTTCTGATTATTATCAATGTTAAAAACACTTGTGCTGCACAATATTTTTGTGGAAACAGTGATACATTTTAGTTTAGGATATATAACATCCTAAACGTCTTTACTGTCAATTTTGATCAATTTAATGCAATTTATTTTTTATAATAAAAATATTATTATTATAAAAAATAATTAATTAATTAATTATAATAATAATAATTTCTTAAATATATATACATATTTACTCACTCCAAATTTTAGTATGGTAGTGTATACGAGTTATTTCTGTATTATATTGATATTATTTGATTGGCATAAATCCAAGTATGTTAGGTCATTACTAGCTGACTGAAAGCTACCAATAGTCAACCCTGTTACCATAATGTCAAATGATTATTGAAAACTGTGTATTTGTAAATTAATCTGCATTAAATATCTAGTAAAAAGCTCATAGTGTCATGACCTTGCATAAGATAGTCACTGGGAAACACACACACACACACACACACACACACACACACACACACACACACACACACACACACACACACTCACTCACTGACACACACACACACACTCTCTCTCTCTCTCTCTCTCACACACACACACACACTCCCCCCCCACACACACACTCTCTCTCTCTCTCTCTCTCACACACACACACACACACACACACACACACACACACACCACACACACACACACACACTCTACTCTCTCTCTCTCTCTCACACACACACACACACACACACACACACACACAAACACACAAAATCCCGTATTTTTTTTACAGAAAAAAACTCTCAGCTGTGGTCGCCAGAATGATTTTATAAAAATACAGTCAAAAATTTAACATATTTAATGAACAACTTTTAAAATATTTTAATTAAAAAATGTAATTTATAAATAAAGTAAATGAAAACATTTTACTTCTCTGCTGAATTATCAGTTTACAGTTTTCACTGTAAATTATAAGATGACTTTTTTTTTCCAAAAAAACAGTATATTCAACATTATTTTACTGTAAACTTAAAGTATTGCAAGGTTTGATCTATTATAGTTTTTCCTGTTTATCGTGTATGAACTTACAGTACCAGTTAACAGGTTTTTACTGCAGCATTTTACAGTCTTTTACTATTAAAATTGCAATCCTTTATTTATTTATGCAAGCATGTATGTATTTACTATTTAATTATTTCAGTGTAGTAATGGCAAAAAGACGTGAAAAATAACAAACAGGCAACTCTGTTACTTTCTGGAGACATAATTAAAATGTATTAATTTAGCCTGTCATGGTACATTGCTGTTTATTAGCACATCAACACATTTTATCCACACGATAGAATGTCTGAAATCTTTCAGAAATTTAGTTTAATCGGCTTTTTGAACTGGAAAAGGCACCCGTTTGATAACATGAGCCATAAATGATGAGCGCTTGTCCTCAGTAGAGCAGCTGCTCTGTCACAGAGTTGATTGTATGTATGCAGTGACACTCATGGACTCTTCTCTCTATCATTGCCACATTAGACACGTTACTGTTTTAAAAACCTGCGAAAGAGCCTCAGGTAAAGCCGGCCTAAATGATTGGATTATTGTCCTTCCATTTGGCGGCGAGATAATGACTGAATGATAAACATTGCAGTGTATAGATTTCCTGTCAGGCCCCATGAAGTAGACATCCTCATTTCTTGAGTGTTTCACCCCCCGTTCCTCACACACACACACACACACACAAACACACACACGTGCACGCCGGCGTCCATTCAGAGATTCAAAAAGCACTTACGGCCTCCTGTCCAGTTTTGTTAAGTGAGTAAATCTGCAGCCGGACCGCGGCTTCCAAATGAAATTTGGGTGGATGGACTGAGTGGACCGGGAGCAAAGGACGGAGAAACGAGCGCACAGGAGGGTGGATGGACTCTTATTTGGTTTAGCGATGGAAAGAAAAATGTTTGGGTTTTGAATTATGCAATGTTCAGAGGGACAGAAGTTTAGATTAATGCTTGATCCTGTTTGATCCGAGGACATATTTCACTGGGTCTTGTCTGTCTCCTGCTCTGAACGCCAGTGACTGTAACTGGGTTTGCCATGATGCTGTAATTCATTTACAGGGACTGCAGGGAAAAATAAGTAGGTATCAGGAGTTTGGAGGAGAAGCCGCTGTCTAGCACCCGTGACCCCGGGAAGCCTCCCGAAATACACTCTATGATGTTTCCAGCTGTATTGGATCAACATGATGAAGGTTTATGGGAAGAGCGGCTATCCACATTTATTAACTAAAGTGTTTTTATATCTTCTGTGGTTCTGAGAGCATCTTGGGTTTCTTGTACCACTGTGCGATCAAATGTTTCTTCTCGTTTGTCTTCTATAACTGACGGCAAACACAAATGCAAGCCTGTTCGTTTTAAATTAATACAGTCTGCATGTGTGTAGCATGTGAAAACAGTGCATATTAATAACACACATCTAACATAAAAATAAAATGTAAATGCTTAATACAAATACACAGGATTAACATTAAACAGAAACAACACACAAACAGAAATTAAAATTAAAAAACAAAAACAAATAAAAAAGAAATGACAAGTAGCTAATTTAATTATTATTATTATTATTATTATTATTATTATTATTATTATTATTATTATTATTATTATTAAGATCGTAATAGTATTTACCACAAAAAATAACTCCAGAAATATTATACTAAACTCTCAACAAGTAAGTGTTTTATTATATTTATATATAAAATATATATATATATAATATATATAAAAAATATACATATTCACACATACATATATGTGTATTATATATATATAATATATGTATATATATATATATATATATATATATATATATAATATATATATTTATATATATATATATATATTTTTTTTTTTTTTTTTTTTTTACAGTGTACATATAAAAGTCAGCTTGACTGTGCAAATTTTTTTTTTTGTTAAGATGTTAAGACTATTTTAGTGTTACTACTTTTAATTTATTAATTTATTTTTTATTTCAATGTGTTATTTGCCATTTCTTTGTAATTATTTGTTATATTTACTAGCAAATTCTGAGAGGAAACTGTCTCAAAGGAAATCCTTCACCAAAACTTTTCAGTGTGAATTGTTGCTAGTTACATTTACTTGTTACATTTATTTGTTTAGCAGACACTTTTATGCAAAGTATTTGCTATGGTGTTACTAGGGTGTTCTTGGTGGTTGCTAGGGTGTTACTTACCGCACCTGAGCCAAACAATCCCAAAATTAACATGCAGCCCCTTCTCAGTGTAAATCTTTGTGTCCATTTTATTGTAAGTCCACTTGTTTTCAAAAGTCAACCAGCCATAAGTTTTGAGTAATCATTCATATCTGGAGCACAAACGCTGCAGGACGAGTTACAGGTCAAATGCATAATACGCAAGAGCAATAGTAATTATGAAGCTTGCTTTAGCAAACAATATGTGACCCTGGAGCACAAAATCAGTCTTAAGTCTCTGGGGTATATTTGTAGAAATAGCCAAAAATACATTGTGTGTGTCAAAATTATTGATTTTTCTTTTGTGCCAAAAATCATTAGGATATTAAGTAAAGATCATGTTCCATGAAGGTATTTTTTAAATTACCTACTAATATATTAAAACTTAATTTTGGATTAGTAATATGCATTGCTAAGAACTTCATTTGGACAACTTTAAAGATGATTTTCTCAATATTTAGATTTTTTTTGCACCCTCAGATTCAAGATTTTCAAATAGTTGTATCTCAGCCAAATATTTTCATATCCTAATAACCATACATCAATGGAGAGCTTATTTATTCAGCTTTCAGCTGATGTATAAATCTCAATTTCGACAAATTGACCCTTATGACTGGTTTTATGGTCCAGGGTCACATATTATACTCATAACTTATGTTCTCTAGTCCCTACTTTCATCCAGTTCTTGCAAAATCAGTTAAAATTTGACATTTGCTGACAGAATGCTAATATATATTGCTTTTATATAGATAAACTGCTATCAGAATATCTTTGAGATTTCATGAAGTACATTTGGTGAAGGAAGTGGTTGTCCTGGCTCCAGTGATCAGTGTTGTTTATTGGTGTTAGAGTTGTGGTGAAACAGCACTCCCTCCAGTGGAGTCTAGTGGAATCAGTCACAGCTTCATACTCTGAATCAGATCTCTTTGCTTGGGATGTCCCAATGATAGGCTTGAACGTTTAATACAAGATTTAAGAAAGTACCATTTCTCCCTTATCTCTGCTCATGCTTGCATGTCTGTCTTTTTATCTATATATGACCAAAAAACAAGAAAAATCTCTAACAACAACTTTAGCTTTTTCTTCTGTCTCAGTACAGTAGCTGCAAAATCCCCTGCATGTTAATTTAAACTAAATGATGGTCAACACAGGCATTTTTAGACCTTTAAAACGACCAGTCGTGACATTTCAGCCAGTGATTATTACAGACACCGGTGTGATCTCAGCTCAGTCCAGACGCTCATGTTGTTCTTCTGATTTATTCATCAGTGAAATCCACCCGGCCAACACCACTAACTAGTGCTCTCGTCCAAATATGCTTGTTTATAGCCTTTCATTGGCCTCTGGTCAGGATTATAGATAACAGGAAACAGAAACCAGGTAAAAGAAACCTTCGCAATGCCAGGGAATTTTTAAAATGGTTAAGTGATCAAGATTAGTATATGCTTCGGTAACACTTTATTTTGGTGCTCCCTTTTGAACATTCTGTTGACAATAATTAATGCACCTATATGTGTACTAACTCTCATCAGAGTATTAATAGACTGTTTAATTAATATCCGCTAACAATTTATCTTCATGGTCTCCCAACAGACATTCTACTGAATATAAGTAACTTTGCAAGTACGTCAACTTAGTCTAACCCTAACCCTACCAGTCTACTAATACTCTACATCTCTGATGTTACTTATAATAATAATAATAATAATAATGCAATTTATTTAAAGGCGCCTTTCAGGGCACTCAAGGGCACCGTACAGTTGATTGGTGATGATAAAATCAAGACAACAATACAACAAACAACAATTATTGACATTAAATAGTTTAAAATCGATCAGATAGTTTTCTTATAGTCAACAGAATGTGTCAAAATAAAGTGAAACCTATGCTTTTTAAAATATTCGCATGACTTTTAAAGTTTAAGTAATGTTGGGGTACCATTCTGTGTTTGCTACTGTAGATAGATTATGATCATTGTAAGTGCTTGTGTCTCCAAATGACTACATTTTAAGATCAGAATATACGCACAGGTTTTATTACATTTGTATATATTTATTCGAAATCTATTAATTCGAATTAAATTTAATAAAATCCTATTTAACTAACGATAAATCAGTTTTAATCCACAATATCACTTGAGAAACTTTCAACCGCGTTTTTGTAGTTTTTACGCGCCAACGAGCAGAAATAACGTTCGCGTGAGCAGGTAACCATAGCAACAGTACGCCGCTCGAGCGTTTTCCGTTACGGTCAGCATCGAACAGAACGTCGGCGAGACTTTTTCTTACTTTGCATTTTTATTTAAACGTTTTTAAGACTTTAAGATAGCTGAGATAGATGGGACGTTTGGTTATACTAACAAGGAGGGCAGCAGAATTCGACGAGATTTCCGTTAAAGTCACACTGACTGGTTTAAATGACTGAGGAGGAGCTCCTACAAATGCGCGTCCCGCGGCGCTCCTCCGCGTTAAACGCGCGCAGTCGGAGATGGAGACGCACCTGAGGAGCTCCGCGTGTTTGTGTCTGCAGGTACACTCGATATCTCCCCTCTTCTGTTCTTTTCTGGAGCATCACATCCTGAAATATCGTTTCTGTCTTCTTTCTCTTCTGTCTGTGAAATATTGCGCTGTTTGAAGCCTCTGGAGTGGCGGGAACTTTCACACACCGCGGTGTTTTACTCGTTTATCTGTTTACTTTATCGATCTTAATCACTTGTTCATTCCTTTAAATATGTTTTAATAAAATTGTTCATTCCTTTAAATAGCGATTTATAAAAAAACACACACCACACACAAAAACACACACACACACACACACACACACACACACACACACACACACACACACACACACACACACACACACCGAGTGTCACTCAAACTAAATTCACACAGATCTCAGATCAGCACATTTACAGTCTCTTTTTCTGTTTGTGCATTTTTGGGACATTTGGAAAATTATTTATACATACAATATTTAATTCTAAAAATACTGTTTTCTTGTAGTGTTTTATATATATATATATATATATATATATATATATATATATATATATATATATATATATATATATATAACCAATAGAAATCTAGATAACTGGATAAACGTGTGTAATCAGACATATTCAAAAATCTTTATTTTAGGAATAAAGTAGTAAACATTGATACAAACACTATGATCAATAAAACAGCTTGGCTTTTTGCTGAGCACTTCATATATAATAGAGACTATTCACTCCTTGAAACACAATACACAGACAAAATGTGCTTTACTGCATTTACTGATTTTATTGTGATGCATTTAATATAACTAAACTGTAACTAAAATACATGCTTGTACATAAAGTCATTTATAATAAACAGACCAAACTGAAAATTAAAACAGCTTACACTGAAAACCTTATTTCAGACTTTTGTTTCGTAATATAGCTGTAGAATTTGATTTAAAATAAGGTTTGCACATGACGTGTGTGTGGCTAGAATTAAATCTAGAGATATCTCATCATTTAACACCAGCACAATATCAGCGTTTGATATCAGATCCTGTGTAACATAAGACCAGACCGTAATAAGCATTCCAAAGGGATTGTACGCAAATCATATGGATTAGATCCGTGGATGAATGACCTTTAATTCCATGTTTTTCAATTAAATTACTGTACGTCCCTGAATCCCAGAGACATCAGTCATCTACTTCATATCAGCCCCACGCTGAAGACGATGATGATATAGTTTAAAAAGCACATGCAGATCCTCTCACAAGTATTTTTATTCTCATGTCAGAGCTTTGTATTTTGTTATTGGCTTGTTATGTGAACTGCATGTGCACATTTACAGACATCCATATATTGAACTGCTGTCAAAGAAGTGAGAATAGCCTATTTATTACAGTTAAAGAAGAACACAGAGGTTATTTCTCTTCTCTAACAGTATTCAGATGGGACGACATATGCATTTGATTTACGCTAATTTCGTCTGTCCTTATATACATGAGCATTCAGACTCTCTCTGAACACGTAGGGTTTGAGTTCTGAGTCCTGTGATCATCAATAGGGCTCGTGTGATGTTTTAGTATTGATTATGGAAACGCGAGCCGCTGAATAGAGCAGGGCGGGGTTCAGGAGTCATGTGGTATCACAGGCATATACACAAATCAGCTCTCCTAACATCTGAATGATGTAGATTTATTTTGCAATGCATATCTGTTACCCAGCATGCTTCAGCCGTGTGTGCGTGTGTGTTTTGTGGAGTTGTGACACTCAGGCAGCTGTTCAAACTGGCCGCTTGTCATGTGTGTGCTTTCGCTATGGCTCTCTTCTGATTCTCTGCTTATAAAGTGCTATAGAGGAGCGTGAGCGACTGTGAAACGCTATATCTGCATTCTCTGCATTCTTCAAAGCTTGATCAACACGAGACCCTGGTGATTATAAAGCTTCGCGCCCCAAAGACAGACAGAGATTTTCTGCCTCTGGGTGTCCAGTCTTTGACTTACGACTTGAAACAGTCCAGCAATGTTTATGTTAAATGTTCAAATGATTTAATAATGTAGAATTTCGTACACAAAATCTGAATGGATCGTCAGTGTGATTATAACAGCATGTCAGATTTGTCAAATGCATCTCTCCTGTTTTTATTGTTTCATGACATTACATAAAAACAGACCATTTTTAACCAATGCTCATATATTTTAATTTTAATTTTAAAAAAAAATGTTTAAACTAACAAAATAATAAAACAAATATAAAATGCAACATTGATAATGTTACTGCCACTTATGTCATTTTATATATATATATATATATATATATATATAGTTAATCATTTTTTAGAAGCCCACTTTTCTGAAATCTTAAAATGAAACAAAATATCAGATTTTTAATGTTACATTTATTTCAGAAAGAAACATGCTTTTGAATAACATTTTGCAGTTTACACAAAAAGTAGAGCACTAGTTTATTTTTTTTTTGCATTTTACAGTTGCTTTAAAATATATTTAGTGTTTTAAAATATATTATGTAATTTTACTTATTTGTAATTTAGAGTAGTTTTTTTAATGAAAAAACATGCTTTTGAATAACATTTTACAGTTAACTCAATAGGTAGATGACAACAGATTTTTCAAACGGTCATTGTAAATAATCCTGTTTGTAACAAAACAAAACAAAAAAGAATAATCTAGGATAATAAAAGGTTTCCTCCTCAGAAAGGACGAGTAGGTTGTGTTTAGTCCCTGTGGTTTTATATATTTGCTTCAGTCTGTTGTAGAGACTGGATGTGTGTTTGTGCGATCGTCTGTGGGAGTATTTCAGCACACTGCACATCAGCCCCGCCTCCTGCTCTCTTCCCCCTCCCCCTCCCCAGTGTAGCCCCACCCCATCGGTGTGCTGAAGCCCCGCCCCCTGAGGCAGCAGCCAACAGCAGCTGTTCCATATTCATCAAGCTCTTCGGTCTTAAAGAGGCCGACACTGAGCATGCAAACACTCATTTCTGCCTCTCCGCTGCTCACAACACGCTCATCGTACCGCGCTCTCCTGCCTCCTCGCTCACTCTCTCTCTCTCTCTCTCTCTCTCTCTCCCCGCTTCACCCCGACCAGCCCCCTCCCCCCCACTCTCTCTCACACACACACACACACACACACACACACACACACATGTGTACCTGAGCTGGCGGTGGGCTGCGCTGCTGGAGGGGTTTTTCGCCGCAACTTTTCTGAAGGTGCTCGCTCGTGGTTTTGGGGGGAGAGGCGAGTGTCCGGCGTCTCCTCTTTCCTTCTTCTCTTCCTCCTGGAATGCTAAAACTGGGCTGATGGACATTTCCGAACTTTGCATCCCTGATCCTCTCAGCTATCATAACCAGTAGGTGCATCTTCCTCTTTCACGCACTAACACCGCTCTCTGTCTGTCTGTTTTTCTTCTTCTTTGCATGTCTCAATAGTACAGTTTTCTGGCACTGGCTGAACTTTCTGCTGCTGTGATTGATGCGTCTTCATACTTTCCACACAAATGTAAGGTCCTAATGTCAGCGGAGTGAGGTTTAGTGACTGCTGAGACACTTTCCCGTCTGCTTTAATAGGTTGTTTGTTTCTTGTTGTGTGCTGCATGCGTCCCAGCAGGCGGACACTCTTCTAGAGTCTTAAGGGTTCAGGTGGGACAAAAGGCACAGGACAGATGTTTGTTTATTAAATTAATTAAATTAATGAATGAGAGAGGAGTTTTGGATGGTGGCGTGGCCCCAGAGGAGCGGCTGAAGGGGTCCAGGGGTCCCGGGGCCGTCTGAGATCGCAGGCTGTGAAATAATGCACTCGCTTTAGAAAGACCAGGAAGATGCAACTTACAGAAGATTTACTTTTATTTTTTACTGAAATGAATCTGCTTTGACTTTCTTTTTTTATAATTCTGAATGAAACATTTTTCTTCTAATTATCTCAAGGCACATCTTTATTTTGCCTTTTTGTTTTTTTGTTTTTTTAATGAAACATAAACATTAAGGGCGTGTATACAGCATGTCACATAAAGTCATTTTACACAAGGTTTTTAAATTATGTATTGACAAGAACAGTCATCTGTTTTTAAAACAGTATTTAACAGTAACTAAAACAGTTCTAATTTAAAACAGTATCAATAAAAAGAACGATGTGTGTTGATCCATTGATGGATTTCTGGATATGGATTTATTAATTTACTCTCAGTAACGTGTCACACCAGCAGCTCTGACATATTTAAATGGGCCAAATGTAGACTGTCTGTGTGTTTTGGGTAAATTAGACTAGGTTACACTCTGCGCACTTCAGTCATCCTAAACACACATTTTTCCTAAACACACATTTTGAAAGCTGCTTTGTAGTTTTACACTAAGAAGGATTACAAAGGTTCAATACAGCTCAGATGGTCTGACGCCTCCACGCATGCATTTCCACATCGCCTTTGCCATTAGAAAACCTTTATTTACAATTACTCAGTCTCATTTATATTTAGAACTCATATTTTTAAGCACCTTGTTTTGTGCAAATGACTCTCTCCACTGAAAAATTAAAATCTGAAATAGTGTAAAACTACAGAGAGATTTTCTTTAGTAATACGTTATATAGAGACTTAATTATTATGAAGAGTTTTTAAAATGTTTAAAAGATACAAAAGATTTTTTTCTTTCTTTATTTGTCATTAAATATGCGTCTCATAAATTTGACGGTCACTGCTGGTTTGTTGCTTAAACACCATCATGCTACACTTTTATTTTACCTACTGTACCAAATTATTTTGATACATAAATGTGTAATAGTGATATAATTATATCTTTTAATCTCTTTGCATAGAAAATAATACATAATTTTTTTTTTGTTATGAAATCTGCTGATGCATTTACATTTTATTATTAATACAGAGTGTTTTCTGTATAATAGAGGAATCTGTTTTAGGCTTTTGACTGGCCTTATTGTGCATCTATATGCTTATTTGTTTTATTAAAAAATCCACTTTGTTTAGTTTTAGTTAGTTGAAGCATTTCCTTCAATATTTCAACAAATGTTGTTGAAGTGATTCAATAAAATGTGTGTTTTAAATTATAAAATGAACATGAAGAGCACTGTCAGCCGCTGGCTGTGTGTGATTACGGCTGCTGTTCATTTACTGATGGACACTGCATGTGTGTGAATTCAGTGTGTGTCACACACACTGTCCTCAGATGCACCGCAGCACTGGATTCACAGCGAAACGGCCACCGGTTAATGTTTACTGGCACGTGTGCTGAGATTGATGCTGCTTTTCTTTGTATGATACGTGTTTGAGTATTCATGTGTAGATCCGAGGGATCTGGAAACATAGCGATGCAGCCGGTCACTTTAACGTCTTCTTTACTCAGCTGGGATATTCAATATGACCCGGAGCGAAGACTGACTAGACGTATTCTCGCTCACTGCGGCCTCATTTCAGGCTCTCGGCCGGGATGACAGCTGGATTACCTTCGTATGCAGAAAACCTCCATAAGCACGGCCAGACAAATTGAATTGAACAATTGTTTGACTTCATTACCGAGTTGGCGGATCGAGCGCATAAAGTGCGTATCTCCGGCGTTTCCGTTTTCCCTCTTCCGTTTTATCGCATTAGGTTCAGACAAAAGCAGCTGTGGGAATTGCATTAGTGCATCTTAAGTTAAAAGCTCGGCGGTCTTTGAGCAAGTGTTTCAGTGCTGTTGGGTTAATCAGATTTTTGCTGTCTGTGAGGAGATGCTATCGCGGGTAACCAAAGCGGCCGGCTCTGACACTATCCAGATGGGATCAGCTTACAGTAATTTGGTTTCAGAAAACATTACTCACACAGATCCATGGCTGTGGTCAGCCCACATATTCATGAGCTCTGGAGAGGGTTTCGATTCTCTCCGCGAGCCCTTCGCCGGCCAGCTGACCTTTGGCCAAAATGAGCACGCTTCTCGATTCGCTGCATGGTTCTTTTAAACAAACACACCTCTTCTGGGTACCAGCGGGGGATTGTTTTTGGTGAGCGCAGAGTAATGTTTTTATATGCACATGCAGCGTGTCACTCACCTGCGTTCTTTCCGTTGCGTGTTTATTATCAACACATGCTTTGCTGAGGGTCTTTGGTGCTCTATATTTGTCATCTGTGCACATCACACTCTAACACCTCTAACTCTCTCTAACCAGCTTGTTTAAGGCATCATAAGCTTGCATTATAACAACTGTATATCAGCAGATAGTATTAATATATTTAACGTCCATGGAAGCTTACCATTGCACTGAAGGTTCTTTAGATTATTAGAAAATTAACTGCTTGCTTAAAGGTTCTTTGAGGAATCAAAAATGGTTCTTCTATGGCATTGCTGTGAAAACACCCTATTGCAACCTTTGAGTGTAGTGTGTAATGTAGCTCTCAAACAATAAAAGAATGGTGAATTTCTGAATAACGCATGTGTAAATTCCCAAATTTAATGTGTATTGAGGCAGAAGGGCTGTGTTGCAGTGCGAGCGCTGTGATCTCAGCGTGTCTTCACCGTAGGGTCACTTTCAGTGCTCTCACACCCTGCGGCAGTGACCGAGCCGCCCGGCGTCGCCCATCCGTCCCCCAGTTCTCACCGAGGTAACCTTGGCATCCTGGCCACGTCGTGACAGCAGGTTTAAAAATAAACCCAGCTCCGTTAGCGTGCTGAGGATAATGGCCCTCCAATTCATGCCGTATGGGGGGTCTCACACACACACACACACACACACACACACACACACACACACACACACACACACACATGCTCACTCAGAGGAGACCACAGAGGAAGCAGTGATGCTATTGACAGCAGGGCTCGTCTGTAACAAATACTAACTTTAGCATGACAGTTTCACCATATTTACAAAGTTGCAGTCTTGTAAATGTTTAACATCACCATTAAAATGTTCAGTTTTCATCTCATTTTAGTTGAGGTTTTAATCATTTTGTTGTGTTTTTTGTCATTTCTTTTTTTAAATAGGTCTATATAGTTTGTATAAATTTTTATTTCTGTGTTATTTTAGTAAATCAACTTAAACTAAATGAAAACGAGAAATGTTGCTTTGGCAACTAGCTGAATTTTTATTATTATAAGTATTATTACAATTAACATTATTTTATTTTTTATTTTATTTTTGTTGTTTTATTTTAGTTTTAGTTAGCTATTGTAACCCTTGTCGCATGTAAGCTGCACATGCAAATGAATGCAAATATGCATCTCGCATCGCTAGCCTGCGGCCCGTCCGTATCAGTCCCATGCACTGAAAGTAAACGACCCGAGCACCGCTTCCTGATTTGCTCGGTAATCAAATGTTGCGGGGGGAAAATGCTAAGTCCGCTAATTTACACTTTGGAAAAGAGGGGTGAAAAAACGTGAGGCTGAATGTCCGAGGGGCGTTTATCAGAGAATGGTATTGGTATTGAGCGGCCAGTCGTTTGAAGGTTATGTTTCTGAGCAGTAATTGAAATGCAAAATAACATTAGGATCGATGGTTAGCTCTGTTTATTTATGAAATCAATATTGAAACGGTCTGTCACCATTGCCGCTCTGATTCCAGCTGACAGCCAAACTGAGCGTGCTGCATCCAGAGACACGGTCATTACCTGCACTGCGGGCAGGAATGGAAGCGCCAGGAACTGGGTGGGATTTAGGAAAGGAAATGATGTTGCCACAGGTGTGTGAGATGACCAAAGAGCCTTTTAGGATTCTGTAGCTTGTGACTGTATCTTCTGACACTGCATGCTTGGTTTGCATGCATATCTATTAACAAAAAAGTATTTTATGTTTGTGGTCAGTAAAATGATAGAATGTTTTTGAAAGAAGTCTCTTCTGCTCAACAAGGCTGCATTTATTTGATCAAAAATACAGTAAAAATTGTGAAATATTATTACAGTTTAAAACAGCTGTTTTCTATGTGAATATATATTAAAATGTAATTCATTTCTGTGATGTGCAGCTGTATTTTCAGCATCATTACTCCAGTCTTCAGTGTCACATGATCTTCAGAAATCATTCTAATATGATGATTTGCTGCTCAAGAAACATTTCTGATTATTATCAATGTTGAACACAGTTGTGCTGCACAACATGTAAATGTAAACATCAATTCATATCATTTTAAAGAATAAAAAGAATAAAAGAAATCTCAAATTTTATTTACTGATCCCAAATTTAAAACATTTGTAGCTTTATAAATGTCTTTACTGTCACTTTTGATCAATTTAAAGTGTCCTTGCTGAGTAAAACATTAATTTCCTTCATTTTTTAAATTGTACTGACCCCAAACATTCAAATGGTAGTTTATGTTAAAATAGTTTCACCTGAAGAGTGTTTGTTTGAGAGGCCCAACATGTCAACTTCTGATTCAACCAATGACGTGAATTTGGGGGCGGGGCTTATTGTTTGACAGGCAATTCAGTTTTGTTGCAGAAAGGCACAATTCACCTTTAAAGTATTAATGTTATCTTAAATGGTGTTGTTCTGATGTGTTGTGAGTTGATTGTCAATCTAAGTGTCAGTGTTTACATATTCATAGTGCTTGACTACACTCAGCAAGATAGAAATAGTGAGAGTTAAATAGTAAGTCTATTGTTAACACACAAGTGTTTTAGAGCAGTGCTTCCGAAATGTTTTTGATTCAGGGCCCTGTTTATACACTCGACAATAAGTGCATCGCTCAACCGTTGCATGCTGACATCTGTCTAATATTATATATTATATTACCAACTGTTCACTGGACACACGACAAAACAAGGAGATACAAAGTTGATAAGATTATTTATTTTAGGATTTTAACTGCATACCTTTTCGTGTGTTTCTGTATTAATGTACTCTTCATCATCTAGTCTATGAGACTTTGGTGTTCTCTGTCTAAGGAGTTTTAATTCGGTGTACAGGTGATGATATCTGCGTCTGCTCTCTTATTGACCTGTGGACGCTCACAGATCATCAGAGGACATTACAATGGAAATCTGCTGCAGTCAGATGACATGGAAAACCTCCTGCGCCAGTGACGGGAGAGAGGTTATTTGTACATCACCTGAGTTTGTCATGCGCTGCTCATTTGCGATCTGTAATTTTCCACACTGACTGAGCTGTGCTAGAGCTCATTATGGTAGTTGAAGAAGTGGCTTTTCTGTGATAATAATGATCATCATCTGGTCTCAGTGTATGAGGAAACTCCACGTTATTGATTGCTGAATAGTGTTATTAAAATAAATCAGACAGAACAGTTGATAAAATAACACAAAAGGCAAGAGCATACAGCTGCTTTGGTGCTGATTCTGTTGGATTTGGTGCAAAGCTGTGAACGGACAAATAATTGCAGTTCATTAAAGTACAGTACAGGCATGAATTGGCATGAATTGTACTCGTGATGGAGCACTCTTGAAGCGAGTGAAAACCACGACGCTTAGACTTTTAAAAATCCATTCCTCGCTCCAGTCAAAGTCACACCGCTCCGCTCCCATACTTTGATTGTGAGCAACTGTTGCTGTCATGACAGATCTATTTCAGAACCAGCCGCTATCAAAATAATCTGAATGCGGGCACGGGCCAGATATTATAGTTTTATAATATATATATATATATATATATATGAAGAGTTTGGTTTCAAAACGCAAGAAATCCATTTTGAAAAATTTGAGTAAAAATGTGACAAGATGAAAAACACTATTTTCTGTTTTAAACTTTCACATACCATCTTTAGGTTATAATAACATTCAAAATTCAAATCCAGATTTAGATATTCAAAGATTTATTATAAAATTGTATTATTTTTGTTCCCAAAATGCAATAAATCCATAACACGTTTTTTTCTTTTCTTTTTTTTTTATTGAATCAATATAAAAGTTATTTTTCACATTGAAACTGTTGAAAATACACAACAGAGTAAGTTGATCCACATATGACAGCCTCTATACTAATCTTATATACAGGTACTGGACTAAAAATTCATTCAATCAGTCATCGCTCCCAAAATGAGTTCAGCGGGTCATCTTGTTAATGCTTTAAATTAATTACAACAATAAAAGAAAATTTAATCATGAACATACGTGAACAACATCACATTAAAACACAGAAATTCCAAAATGATATTTCCCTTACATTCACCTAGCTACCAAAAGTGCATTCATCTTTGCCACGTTACATTCATTTAGTTGACTAGTGCTATACGCTGTATTAACAAAAACATTAATGGCATTAATAAAAACATGTGATTGGTTGTTATTGTCTAGAGTGCGTGGAATGGTGCGCTGTGATTGGTTGAGCGGATATATCACGTTCTGCAAAGAAAGGAGACTGGTGTTTGCCACGGTTTGGAAAAAAAGGGAGAAAGCATGACAGAATAACTCAGTGGATATCGCATTTTGCGTAAAATTAAAAATGGACTTTTCAATACCGAACAGATACAATTAGGGCCCTATGATTGGAAAACACCGGAAAAAACCGCACAAAACAGCCAAAAAAATTCAAAAAAAAGTAAAATACAGTAAAACGCGGAAATGTCATGGAATTTGTCAAATTTTGAATGAATTAATCAAAAGTAGGTCATTACTCTTAAATCAAATCGTGATATGGACTAATATCTGTAAATATTAAGCCGGAAAAGTAGATTTAAATATGAATTCTGCATGTTCTGCGTGTCTCTGTGTAAATGTTTTATGCCTTCATTTGATAACCAGAAAAATGTAATAAATTAATAATAAATTAAGTTGTTTTTATGCATTTAAATAATTAGACATGCTAAAACAGAATTAGGTAACATTAAAACATATGGTGAAGAAAAAATTAAACATTTCATAGGGCCCTAAACATGTAATTTTTAGTATCAAATGTGAAAAGTTTAGTATTTAGTATTAAATATAAAGTTTTAGTAAATTGATGTGAAAAAGGTATAACATGTAAATTTGGTGAAGAAAAATTAAAAACATTTTCATAGGGCCCTAAACATGTAATTTTTGTTAAAGTTTTTAAAAAAATTTAAAAGGTTAAGTGATAGGGCCCTATACCATACTGATCCATTAAAATGGAGACAAAATTAAATGGAAAAAATGGAACGTGGAAAAAAAATAAAACAGAATTTGGGAAAAAAATAAAACTGATTTCATAGGGCCCTATACCATACTGATTTTGGCAGAAACTCAGTTTTTACAAAAAATGGTGTTTATCGTGTTTTGGAATCAAACTTTTCATATATTTCATGCATTGCGTCATCTGTAATTCACACACATTGCTGTAACGCTGATGGACTCGTTCAGTGGCGTACACATCTCGTAATGCAGCACTGGGTTACGGTTCACATGTCATCTGATGTTTCTGTCTCATGCTTTAGGATTGTTATGGCATTATGTAATTGCAGGCTTAGTTCTCAGAAGACAGTATGAAAATAGACGTTCGTGGTTTATCTTCATACGTGAGGGTGTTTGTGCAAATAAATGTGTCAAGCCGTACACACACAGTATAAGACGGTCTTGTTCAGACGACATGAATCATATACTCATCTGGCTCTGTGTCTTACATTAGGAGCCTATTTGATTTGGCAGCTAATTATTTAGCAGAAAAATGAGGAATATGCATTATTTCTAGTGTAAAGAGGGAAAAAAAAGGGGAACGATTTTAAAAAAACCTTCCCAAGTGTGCTCCACGCGAGGAATGAACTACTTTTTCACATGATGAACTGTTCAATTCAAGAGGGAGCTTTACCGTTGGGCTCACACACTTTTACATGTTAACTCTTTCAGCGCCGCACTCGTCACACTGCCTGACTGACACTGCTTTATTATACAAGATATGTGCACATTATTTTGAAACTGCATCACTTGGGAAGCTACAAACTACTCAAGAATATACATTAAAGCTATTCGACTGGACAATATCTTTTTCAATATATGTCCATTAGATTTACACACACACACACACACACACACACACACACACACACACACACACACACACGCAATGTTTGTTGTACACACACACAATATGGGGCACACACACACACACACACACACACAGAAATACTTAATAGCTACTCTTTTCTGTTGCAATAGATGTTTGTGTAACTCTCAAAATACTTCACTTTTGGGAAATATGGGGTAAAATGGCTTAAATATTATATATTAGAAAATTAAATATCCAATAAATATATTCTGTAAACATTAAGATATTTTTATTCCTGTTGTTGTTTTTCCTACAACATCAAAATACTTAATTTCGGGGAGAGATATTTTTTATTTATTTATTTGCTTGCTTGTTTGTTTACATTTGTTTACATTATTAAATTATTTGATCTTTTTTTTTTTTTTCTTCCTTATTTAATATAGTACACAAACACACACGCACGCATGCACACACACACACACACACACATACACGTACTGTGACAAATAAGTATAAATCCCAATCCTTTATTTTACTAAGTCAGAAATGTAATTATACTAAAGACATATGCAGAAATTAAATAAATTCATAAATAATTGTTTTTATTTTTGAGGCGGTTCATTGAAATTAATCAACCAAATAAACCAATTTCTTTAAAATGATTCAGTTAAGACCAGTTTACGTCTATACAGTGTGACAAAAAGCATTGCTACTGCTCGTCTGAAACATGTCTTGTTCCTGGAAAAGCAATGCAGTTGAGTGTTAGTTGGTGAATGTCCAACACTGTGTGCATTTATGTGGAATTATTGGGAGGCCAGTCTGTGTTTTTCCTTTGATTTAACTTTGATTTGAGCAAGCTGTATTTTTTGAGCATGAACTGGGTGTGCTAGGGCTAACAGGCTAATGGCTGGCAGTTCTGTGAGATGTTTCCTACAGTATGAGAGCACTAGTAAGAGACCTGATGTGAGCGTCTCTCCTCACACACATCCTGCGCACAGGAAGGACGCGGCGGGGATCGATAGATGTGATCTGTTTCTGGGCCTGCAGCGGGACGTCGCGTGCTAAAGGCTGGTGGTGTTGTCGCGGCTGAGCTCATAGTTTGATAAAGGCCACAGAGGCGATGCGAGGCAGACAGACTAAATTTAATCCTTGGGCCAGGAGTTTAATTGGGCCGGGCCGGTCTCTCCTCCTGCAGTAACCGGGCACCGTCACCGAATATCGATCTGTCTCCCTCTCACCTTGTTGTTTTCTTCACTCCTTCTCTTTCTCTCTCTCTCTAAGGCTCAAACTCTCAGCGTCTCATTCGTTCAGTGAGGAGTTTTTCTGCTGGACGGTCAGACTAGTTGTTGAGATTGTTACTGGCTCTTTCTCTGGCCTCAACCACAGAAATGACTTTATAATGCAAGGGGAATAAAATAGATGGGGGTTTTCATGAATTACATTAAGCTTTTCCCCCACCCCAAAATGATGTATTTTGATGTTGTAGGAAAAATTGCTTAATGTTTATAAAAATATATGAATAAACACTTATGCATAATTATGTATTTTGAGAGAGGTACACAAATCTCTGTTGCAACTGAAAATAATATTAAACATTTCAGCTGTACTTGATGCATCACCACTTTCATCGGACATTCTGACTTTATGTTGCCAAAAATAAATAAATATATATATTTTTAAAGATGTTCTGTAGTGCAGTGTGACATGCTACACTATTTTAAGTCTTTTAAAACTCATTATTATAGAATTATTATGAGGTCATGTCAGTTGAGAGATGACATTGAATATTAGTACTTTCAATTCAATATGTGAATTATTAAATCAGTAATATGTAATATAATTTAATATACATAAAATATATCGTATGATAATATTAATATTTCAAAACAATATGAACATTAAGCTTTTCTCCCAAGCCAAAAGTATGCATTTTGTCTGAAAAACTGCTTAATGTTTATTAAAAAAAAATGTAAATAAATACTTATAGAATATTTATTTTATGCATATATATTTTTTATAGGCCCTATATGTATTTTGAGAGATTTACACAAATTTCTGTTGCAACAGAAGATAATGCTTAACAACTTCAGCTGTACTTGATGCATAATTTTCATCAGTTATTTTAATTTTATGCTGTCAGTTAACAATTGCAAAAACACAAGGTGATATGGAATTATGGGTAGGGATCAACATCATTAATTAGAGGATCATTTGTTACCACAGGACTATTTAAAACAAGCTAGTATAGAAAAAAGTGATTGGAAAAAAGTTAAATGAATTCTTAAATATGCTTTTACTCAAATTACCTACATTTCAACTTCAGTGTCAGTTATCCTTATATTTACACACCCCCACCCCCCAAAAAAAATGTATTATTATGTAATAAGTTTTTACATTTGGAATCATTTACATGAATGCATTTGGTAGATGTTTTCATCTGAATATTTCTACTTTTAAAAAATGTATTTGTCACACCATAGCACCATTTAGAATGATGTAGTATTGATGAAAAGATGAGTAAAAATTATATCTACAACTTACTTTAAATCACATGCATTTCACTCTGAAATTGATGGACGCATTATGTGTCAGTGTTTCTTTACATTTGGAATAATTTACCTGCATGCATTCAGTTAATGCTTTAATCTGAAGTGACTTCAGTGCATCCAAGATACAGCATTACTATAAATGAACTCATTGGTACTGATGAGATACAGATAACTTTACCCTGGTGATATTTTTACATTGAAATCAGCACCATTTGCAGCGACGATGCTGAAAACATCACAGAAGCCTGGTTGTTGATGTTTGAAGGGCAAAATCACGATCAGCAAGCGCTCTTCCTCTCTCTCTCTCTGTCCATTTCTCATTGGCTGTGTTCCACCTCCTTAGATCAGTCGCTCATAAATCCTTGTCAAATTCCTCCTTCGCTTTTTAACAAAGTGCTCATCTTCACCTTTCCCCTTCTCTCTGTTTATCTCTGCACTAATGAATGAGCGGCTCTCCGCTGTGGCCCGCAGATTAAAACGGCTCCCAGGGGCCTGTTACCACGCTTCACACACACACATGAGTGAACGGCCCCGGGGCCGGCCTGAGCCCCGTATTCCCTCGGTAGCTGTTAACCTGGGGCCTTTTTATGGGCAGACATTTCCAAGTGGCCCTCGGTGGGCTCTTGGACCATTCGCCCGGAGCCCTGAGTGAACCCCGTTTCATTTGCATCGATGAAATAGAGCTCTGTACACACAAAACGAAAGAGTCCACTGCTTGGACAGCGAATTAAATAAATTCTGAATATTTGTTAGTGGACTAAACAGTGTTTCTGCATGAGCCCGAGAGCATGTCAGGAGTTAATTGAGTTCCTTTATCAGCCCATCAGCTGCGGTCCTCTGACCGATCTCCCTCCACCCCCGCGGGGGCATCTGATACCGTGTGTGTGTGTGTGTGTGTGTGTGAGACTGTCACGAACCCGCTGACTCTATGAGACTCAAATATGAAAGGTTCACTGCATTAGAAGAATGCATATGGCTTTCAGCTTTTAACTTCTACATATGCACTACCATTCAAAAGTTCTTCTGCTCACCGAGGCTGCATTTATTTGATGAAAAATACAGTAAAATTTGTGAAACATTTTTTTTTAAATTTAAAATAACTTTTCTGTGTGAATCTATACTAAACTGTAATTTATTTCTGTGATGCGCAGCTGTATTTTCAGCATCATTACTCCAGTCTTCAGTATCACATGATCTTCAGAAATCATTCTAATATGATGATTTGCTGCTCAAGAAACATTTCTGTTTATTATCAGTGTTGAAAACAGTTGAAATAAAAAATAAAAATATCAAAACCTATATAAAATACATTTTTCAACATTAAAAAATTAATAAAAACATCAAAATAACATAATTTATTTTAAATCAAAAATGTTTTTACAGCAGGGATTTTTATGAGTCTTAGATTCATTTGTGACACCACAGAAAAAAATAAAATAAACTGGTATTGATGAAAAGATGATTACAATGAAATCTACAATATACCTTTACTTAAAAACTTTACAAAAACAAGCAAAATGTAAACAAATTCATCTGTTGCATTACAGAATCGTTTAACATTTAACATTTAATTCAGTGTGTTACTTGCTGTTTCTTTGTATTTATTTATTTTATATTATATTATTTATTTTATTTTTTTATTTTGTGAAATTTACTAGTAAATCCTGCTCCAAATGTTTTAAGTGTACGGCTGCATATAGTTATATAAATTGCTTGGATGATCAGATAGGCGTGTTTAATGTTCATATTCACTGTTGGTAGTCTGACGGCGGTTTTGGAGCAGAGATCTAGTATAGTTGAAGACTTATGGCATCCAGGTCCTTTGCTGGGCAAGTATCTGCTGCTCGGGTCTATAACAGCAGAATGTTACCAATCATAGATGTTTTCTGGGGAGCTGCGGCACGAGATCTTCAGGCTAACTGCTGTCCAGCGCTGTGGCGGTAGTGCAATTCTATTACAGCGGCTGAAATTCTGTTAGTGTGAGCGGCTGGAATCAGATTAGGGCCGAACTGAACATGATGCTCGGTGGGCTCCACTCAGCATGAATTTAAATGGGTTGACCGAGAACAACAGCAGACGTGAGGGGATCGTCCCGAGGAAGTGAACGGGTCCTTGACTCCACCTGACACAGCGACAGGAGGCAGAAATGACACGGGGTTAAACACGCCACACGACAGAAACTCACATCACTGCAGGAGTGGGAAGAAATTCACTGCCTCCATTCTGCAGGATGCTAAGCTATATTTCTACAGCAATCCTGAGTTCAGTCTGTAGAGCAGTGGCGCTTGCGACGCCCAAGTCATGGGTTCGATTCCCAGAGAACGCATGAGCTGATAAAATGTGTTCCTCGAATGCAATGCAAGTCGCTTCAGATAAAAGTGTCTGCAAAATGCATTCTTTGTAAATATAAAAAACACTGTTTCCTGCAGAGTTATGAATCTACAGCCATACAACAGGAGAAATTTTACTTTATCAGAGATGAATGAGATGAGAAAGAAAGACTCCTTTGCTTTTTTTCGCTACTGTGTCGCCGTCTTTAGTTTCATGCCGTAAACACAATGAATACCAGAGTAGTCTGATTCACTAAAGAATGACTCTTATGAATCACAACTCTTGACTTACTGGGTTTAAATTAGTGTCTGTATGTAATAACTGTAATATGCTAAATAAATAATCTTAGTTCATGATGATTTTAACCTTTACTAATATGTTATTAAAAATCAAAAGCTGTCTGTTAAAATATCTGTTAATAATATTTGATCGAACTGACAACATGAAATAAAAACGAATAATTGCATTTTTATTAACTAACATTAACAAAGACAAAAATTGTTACAAAGTTACTGATCATTTAAAAATAATAATTTAGAAAAAGTTTTGATTTGTTCCATTCTTTCTTGATTTATTTTCCTTTTTTTTAACTAAAAGTGTTTTTATGTTTTTTGTTTCTTTTTTAACCAATTTATTTATTTATTTTAACTTAAAGTGTCTTGAAGTCTTCCTTAAATGTGCTGGAAATCTTTAAGGAACTGCAATTAAAATTGGGCCTAGAATCATTCATGTTTGTGAATATTCATAAGATAAGATATTTAGCAGCAGATGTCATATTTTGTCATATTTGACATATTTTCAGTTCTATCAGACTAACAGAATGCAGTACTGATGCTGTGAGGCTGAAGAAACTCTCTGCTGAGCGCATGTTTTATATATGAACATTAAGCCATTCAGACATTTATGCAATTATGCTAAGTGTCACCTTCAGCGTGACCTTTGACCCGGGGTTAAGCTCCCCTTGAAGTTTCGAAATAAAGCCTAAATGGAATTGCCCTGTATGCCGCTGATGCTAATATATGGCTGTTAATAAATGAAATGAATGTGCAGAAAGGTGCGGACACATTTATCTTTATTCAGCAGCTCTAAACAAACGCTGAAGGTTTGACTCAGAGAATGAATGGATTCAACACAGGAACAGCCTCCTGCTTTCACAAGCTTGATTTGTCTCCAGCCAGGCCCAGACTGTAAATAAGAACATTGTTCTGAAGTGACTAAACAAGCAAACAGTATAATGTAATGGGCTTTATCTAGATTTGTTTTATCATACATTTATTATCAAAAAAATGTTTACCTCTTACTAGCCAAAAATATGTTGTTGTTTTTTCCCAGTTGCATTGTTTCTAAATATATTATTTATAATATTACATACTATAATATATAATAATATATATTTTGAAAATAGTCATTGTGATGGTGCTTTATTTTTATTATTTGAATGCATTAAATATTCCACATCAGGGCTCCAGACAACAAAATCGAGTAAGAGCCATTGGCTACTATAAGAAAAAAACTTGGGCACCAAATTATATTTTTTTTAGGTGCCACAGAATAAACGTGTTTTATTTATGTTATTTCATAAAGAACCTTAACATTATTATTACGTATTATTATTAGCCATTTAGACACAGTGGGCGTGGCGTTTTACATTTTTATTTCAAAAAACATACTGTCCATGTGTTTATGTCCACAACATCTCTGGTTCTCGTCGTGGCTGCTTTATCAGCATTTTCATCAGGAAGGTCCAGGTAAGAGTGACCTGGGAACTATTAGGTTCACTGCGCGAGTGGCGTGCTAAATGTCTTTTAGCAACTTGAAATCTACAGCTGGCACACATTGTGGCCCCGCATTACACAGAATCTAGTACGGTACCAACCGGATGGACCGCAGCTCATCTCTCACTGGAGTGTAGTTCCTGGGCCCCTCAGTGCATCCACCGGTAGAACCGGTAGTCATGCACGTTGGGCTTAAAACAGCGTGCGGTGATGAGGCTCCATTTTCTCAGGTGCTTCACGATGCCAGCCCTCGACTAGAAGAACCCCTTTTGTCTGACCCATGGTTTCATAAAGAAGGGCCGATTTAGGCCGGGTGGTCTGAAGAGGGAGGAGGCTTTAAAGAACCTTTTATCACAAAAGGTTTTTTGTGGTGAAAGAAGGTTCTTCAGATTATAAGAAGTTGAGAAAGAGATGGTTCTTTAAAGAACCTTTGACTGAATGGTTTATTTTTAAGAGTGTATGTCTTTCACATTTTCAGTCTGTTCTTTTTTCCACTAAAACTTTGATGCGCATCATCTGTTTAATACGCGAACATAACAAATGATGTGATCGCAAAATAATCAAGAAAAAAGTCATTACATGCAGATTTTTAAGTTATAACATGTAAATACATAGGCCTAGTCACCAGTGGTGACCTCAGCAAAAACTTGCAATTTAATATTTTTTGTCGCAAACGTGACCGTTTTTGTCACAGTTTGGAGCCCTGCACATACTTCCACAAAAGAATAAATATCCTAGATAAACAACTGATAGATAATTTCTTTAGTAATTCTGAACTGAATAAGCATTTTACTTACATCAGATCATTCTCAGACTTCAGCTGCAGTTCTTGATCAAGCAGTTCTTGAACAAGCTTTATTTACTCACTGAAGGTGTTTTATAAAGCACTCGGCTTGCTTTAGCTGAGATCTCTGTGCAGCGTTCAGGACACAGCCATCACACGCTCTCTGGCAGAGGCCTTTTTTCCACAAGGTCAGTGTTTTAACAAGGAGCTATTTTTTATTATTTATTTTAGCCGTTAACCTTTCTATGAATTTCCAGAGGTGGTGGCACCTGCTGCAGCGTTGAATATACATGACACAAGAGGCAGTGAAACGCTGCAATGAGATTTAAGTTGACACACTGACCCCATCTCCATGGGCACGGGAAACCAGGGCGAGAAAATAAGGTTGACCTTCGACCCCCGGCCTTGAACCCAGCATCACCGCACTTACAATTAAATCAGTCAGAGAAACAGACTGTCTCTGCTCTTTCATCTAGATGCACACACACATCACACACACAGTTTAGATCTCATATTAAAATCAAAATATATAAAAAAAAAAACTAACAACTAAAAAAAAAAAAAAATCATTAAAAACTGTTTTGTTACTTCAAATAAAATAAAGTTTAACTGAAATAAAATGTAAAAAAAAATAATTATTTCAGCTAGTTGCTAAAGAAACAAACATAACTAACAATAAAAAAAAAAAAAAAAAAAAAAAAATTAAAAAAAAAAAAAAAAAATCATTATTCCGATACCGATTTTGTACAAGCAAACTGGCCGATTCCGATACCGATTTCCGATTTTTTTTTTCTTCTTTAAGCAACAAACAAGAAAGAAGGAAAGTATGCATAAACAAGATGTTTATTTGGTATTTAATAGGCCAAACTGGCTTTTGGCTATTGAAAACAATAACCGTAACCATCTGAAATTAACGGCAGTAACTGCACAGTAAGTAGCCTACATTCAGGACAAACATAGATGGTACAGACATCAGCATTTAGCTTTTGTTTTTGAATTGGGTTGAAACTACATAGAACTGGCCTTAAATGAAAACATTAACGGTAACCATGTGAAATTAAAGGCAACAACTGCATATTCTACAATCCAAACAACACAATCAACACACATTCAAGAAGATGTTTCTTAATCAGCATTCAGTATTTGTTTTAGTTTTTAAATTTGGTTTTAAATAAAAAAAAAGGTCTTTACCAGTGAGACTAAATAAAAGTATGCTATATAAATAAATTATTCCAAAATGTTAAAATCAAATAATGTTGCTAATAAAAAAAAAAAGAAAAAAATTTCATCATTCCAATTAAAAAAAAAAAAAAAAAAAATGATAAACATCCACATCTATATTTTTTTACTTGAGCCAATGAAAAATAACTATTGTCTCAAGTTAAAAAAAAATATATATAGATGTGAATCATTACTCTAAATTTTTTTAATTGGATTAATAAAACACTTTTTTTCAGTGTGCTATAGCAGGTGATTTTTAAATCAAATGAAGTCGATGTAATTTTAAGGTAAAATAAAAATAATCACCCTATACAGAACTGACGTTTACTTATGGCTTCTCAAACGTGTATGCAAGTTCTACTTTACAAAAAAAAAAAAAAAGCATTTTAGTCCGTTTGGTTTCTCATCCAACACGCGAGAAGTTGAGCTGAACATCCCTTCACTGTATCCGCTTGTGCAGTGCGCGGACCGCGTGGACAGGTACAGTACGCTCGCGCATCTTCAGTGAGCGCAGGAAAGGGGCTCTTATTTTGTTCAGTAGGCTGTTCGCTTCCTGCTATCTGTGCCTCAGACATGCAGCTCTGCACTTCCAGTGCTGAACGGCTGCCCGTGTCCTGCGCACAGATTTCGAAATACTTCCACACAAATGACATGATAGCGAATGATTACAATGCAGTCTGTGCACGCGGGCGCACTTCCGGAAAAATCGGCCGAAAAAAAACCAAAGACTGCAATGCCCGCATTCTCCACCAGTGTGTGCAATAGCTCGACCTCATGCATCAGGTTCCGATTTATGGCCGGTCAACCGGTGCATCCCTAATTATAAGCATAATTGCCTGTGATATTGTACTAATTATTTATCCTGAAAACATTGTTTCGTTTGGCGTTGCTGTTATCTTGCACCAGTAACAAGCATCCACTAAAGCTTTGATGCCTGGGGTTGCCAGATGTCAAGAGTTTAAATCCACCAATCAGAGCCTTCTCTTAAATCTATAAATTTTTCTGCCCATTAATTACTTATTAAACCTGCAATCGGTCCTTCTCTGTGATGAACTGTAGTAAATCTGCACATGGATCTTGACTATATTGTTTGTGATTGTGGTTGCTGAATAAATGCACTTATGTGATCTCTGTGTCACAATACAATGTTTTTGTGCCGTTTTTTAACTGAAGGAAAAAAAATGTGGAATTAGTAGTATAAAAAAAAAATATATATGTATACTGTTTTTGCAATCTGAAGAATCATCATAATTTAATATTTTAAATGTATTAATAAAACTTAAACCATACTATATTTGATCAGCAACATCTTATCAATGAGTGATTGTGAAAAAAAAGGTTTTAAATGTTACTGTTATTACCATGTTACTATTGCATTTACCCCCTTTTTATTAATTAAAAACTGACAGAATTATTTTTTTTTAAATTTCATTAATATACATTTTTAGATGATTTTACAGACAGTATTTCTGACACCTGTCACTGAGTCCAAAATGACCCGAACATGAAACCTGTTACATTTTTGTTTAAATAATTATATCTCTCTTTTGATCCTCGAAACAAACAAACAAATAAATAAACAAGTAAGTAAATACATAAATAATTGATAATGTGTATTATGAGAGTCGTACATAATTTGCAAAGTTGCGTGCCCTTACTAAAACCTTTTTTTTTTTTTTTTTTTTTTTTTTTTTTTTGGAATAGCTATTAGGGTTAAAAAGGTATTTGTACCTGATTTAACCTATAAAATACCGGTATCTATCTATCTATCTATCTATCTATCTATCTATCTATATATATATATATATATATATATATATATATATATATATACAAATTGATATATAAGGTATCATTGATGTTAAATATTATTTCTGACTTGAGTAAAAACAGTTCATTTAGATGTTATGTTGATGTTCTCTTGATTTGTTTTGCTTATGTGATTGCAACAATATAAAAATACATTTCTCAAATGACTACACTCGTAATTATCACAATTATAATTTTTGAACAAAATAATCCCAATAATCAGTTTAACTGTTATTGTTCAGCCCTGTTCTTACACGTGTGCAGTGTAAATTGGGTTGCAGTCTGGATTTTGTTGGAAGAGTACTGCGCCTAATTGTGCTTTTGATCTTATATTAAATGCAGCTTTATTGGCATCAACAGCATTTGCGTCCTGCGTCTCACGCCGCTGTGTGTGTTTCAGGCTGCTGAACAGGATGGCTGCTGAGGAGAGGCACATGACGTCCAGCTGTGGCTCCTACATCAAGACCGAGCCCTCCAGTCCGTCCTCTCTGGTGGACACGGCCAGCCACCCCAGTCCCGGCGCACATTCGGACGCCAGCGGCGGCTACGCAAGCGTCATCAACAGCCACTCCAACGGCCTGGACTCTCCGCCCATGTTCACGGCGGGCGGGCCGCTGGGCGCGGCGGGGAGCGCCTGCCGCAAACGCTATGAGGACTGTTCCAGCACGTTACTGGAGGACCCCGGCTCCATCAAGTGTGAATACATGCTCAACTCCATCCCAAAACGCCTGTGCCTGGTGTGTGGAGACATCGCGTCGGGGTACCACTACGGCGTGGCCTCCTGTGAAGCCTGCAAGGCCTTCTTCAAGAGAACAATACAAGGTATTTCATATGCATGTGCTGCTTTGTACACGTTACAGGTCAAACATTTGAATAACTAACCAAGGCTGCATGTATTCGATCCAAAAATACAGTTAAAACAGTAATATTATGAACACACACACACATTGGATGGTTTACATAATAAATAATATTAATAGCATTAAAAAAACCTGGTTTACATAATAAATAATAACACATCAAACAAAAACATCGCAAATATGGACACATATTCCAAACTGTAATAATATTTCACGTCTTCTCATATTTTCATATAAAGCAAACTTTCAGACTTATAGCACTATAAACGTATTTCATTTCATGATGTGAGAATGAGAAACAATGAACCGTGGATGGCCAGCTGTCAATAGAAAGACAATGTAGATATTGACATTATCATGACATGGACATGGTGATGTATGGTGTGGCGCCAGCAGTGACGTTACAGTAATCAATCCATTTGATCGCCTATAAGAGGTTTACTGTTACAGAGACATATGATAAGATGACCACACTGACCAGAAGGCAGTAAGAGCAGATGAAATAGCCATCTTTACATCACCGTCTCTTCTCACTACAGCACAGAAGAAATGGACAAACCAAAGGGTCTCACACTGACAAAATCTGGTCTTAATTAGTTCTCATTTCGTCCAAAAGCTGAAAGAGACCATGTAAAGCAAGTAATCACAGTTAGGCCTGTTTTCTGTTTAGGGGCAGGATTTTTTTTAATATTATAAAAAAACCCACCAGATTTGGGTTTTTACCAAAATGTAAGACCAGTGTGCTCTAAAAAAAATAAATAAAAAAAAAATAAATTGTTGCTTGAAATAAATGTTTACTGAAATGAAATCACAAAATAAAAAATGAAATAAAAAATTGGCAAAAAAATTTCCCCCAAAAAGATCAAAGTGAGAAAGACACTGAACAGACATTACAAAATAATCATAATAATATTAATAAATAAATAAATAAATTGCTTTAGAAAGAACTATTTTGATTCAACATAGAAACATTAATATTTTATTTATATATATATATATAATGGTACTCTAAATATGAAACTAAAAGCCAGTAGGTGGCAGCAAGTCACTGTCTTAATGAGTGAGTCACTGAATCATTCATTCAACTTATTTGTTCAAATTCCTGATTCATTCAGAAACAAAGCAAGTGACTCGTCTTTATGAGTGAATCACTGAATCATTGACTCATTCATTTAGTAGCGAAACTGAAGACTCATAACACTTCTGAAATACAAAGGTATTGGCAATTATAAATAAAAATAAAGAAAACCATGGGGTTAATTAAAACTTAATCGATTCACATACTGATAATCTGAAGTTATGTAAAATCAGCCAATCAGATTTGAGCTTGTGATACTGAAAAAGTGCTTTCTATTTTGTGTGCGCTGACTCTATTCAGTATCTTAATATACACAATGTAATGTTTGACTATTATATAACAATCAAAAATAACATAAAGTAATTATTTATGTTAAAAGCTCACATTGTATATGTACAAGCATGCATACAATCATTATAAGCATAAGCTAACTATGTCATTTTGAATATGGATGGGATGATCTGTGACTGACAGGTTATTGGGTTCTGTGGACAGAAACCGTGTTTTCTGTGGAGTGCTGTGAGTGTTTCAAGCTGAGCGCTGTAATACAGAGATTTCTGAGGTGCATGATGTTCAGGTCAGAACAGACATGCACCATCACACTGTCAGATTGGATTGGCACAGACAAGAGGAACAGTGTGTTCTGAACCAAATACTAATCACATGGACTGTGTGTGTGTGTGTGTGTGTGTGTGTGTGTGCGTATGTGTGATGTGTGTGTGTGTGTGTGTGTGCGTGTGTGAGGTGTGTGTGTCTGTGGTGTGTGTGTGTGTGTGTGTGTGTTGTGTGTGTGTGTGTGTGTGTGTGTGTGTGTGTGTGTGTGACGGCTCAGAGAGAGAGAGAGAGAGAGAGAGAGAGAGTCTGACCGACACCAGTCACACTGCTCTGCTTTCATAAACCTTTAGCAACATGCATGTAGGAACCTCCCTCATTAAGAGTGTTACTTTATTACTTGATTTCTTCATTCATTAATCGAGCAATTGCATAAAAACCCATATTTCCCAATGGCACACATGCATAAACGTGTGAACGCATTAATGAGGTTTCTGAGGTTTAACTCATGTATAGCACACACTGATAAGAATATTTTTGTTGAGTTTTAGCGATTAGTTGTTAACTCTTTAAGGCAAATTTCTAAATGATCAACAACACGATCAAACCTTTGCTGTTAAACCTGTTTCGCACAAAATCTGCTCCATGTCTTCTGTCTCTGATAGTTTAGAGTGTTTTATCCAGTCAAAGCTCTTTTAGTGTAATTGCTTCAGCTGCTGCTTCTGGTGTCAGATCTTGACTGATTTTGATCAAGTAAAGGTCAGAATAACTGCAGTAATATCTCCAGATGAACACTTACTGGACTTTACTTGATTCTCCATCAATCATGTTTTAGAGTCTCAAATCTGATCATCAGGATCTTTTGAGGAGCATTTGTTTCCAGAAGCTTTACTTTCACTGTTCCTCAGCGGAGGAATGATCTTCACAAGCCTCCAGAACATCTCACATCTTCTGAGGAGCCTTTATTTCTTCATCTCTCAATCACTGCATTATATGTTTGGATCATTTACATCTCATCTTACTGAGACACATTACTGCAGATATAGAGCACAGACTGATATTCATAGCATGCTCTACTGTTATACAGATCTCATTATCATTATCACAATTTCATCTTACTTTACTAAATTGCATATTTTTGCTCAGTTTGCATCTCTGAATAAAATTGAGCTGTTTTTTTTTTCTCTCCATATTCTCACTGTATCAGACTATATGAGCCATTAATGAACCAAATGTGATATTTTTGTGACTTTTTGGTTTTAAATATTTTGTCTAAAGCCTCTGTTCTATTTTCTCACTATTATTTTATATGTCAGATTTTACAGGGTTAAATCCCTGCTGTATTTGTTCATTTCAACATACGGCATGAATTATGAATCTCTGCGAAGACAAACATGACTCCACTCTCGAAGTTCAGAAGCTCTCAGGACCGTCAGCTCTTTAAACACACGCTCTCTGATGTTGGCTGCGTTGTATCGGCTTTAAACAGTCTATGTACCTTTGTGAAGACAAACAATCGCAGTCGTCCAAAAATCCCACTGTTGGCGAAACACGCGCGGCGTCCCTCAAACACATATTTAGTGTTTGGCTTTAAACACTGACAGATATACAAAAGCGTCCAAGACGAGACACTCGAATAAACGAGCGCTTTGAATAGAACGACGGGTCGCACAATTAAGAGGAGGAGAGTTACACGACGCGTCTCAGACGTCTCCTCCTCACTCTGTATTGTCAGATGGTGATTTCCCCCTCTATCGCTGTGTTCTTCCTCTTGGAGCGCTGCCTGTAATGGAGCTAATCTAGAGCCGTTTGTCCGAGCCACAGGAGTTTTGTCAATAACAATCAGCGTTCAGCAGGAGTAATTAAGGCCGAGGCTTTTTCATTAGGCCGGGGGGAGGGGCTCGTCTCCGGGGACGGCCGGCGCAATTAGAAACGCAGGCACGCGTCGCCGGGTAATTTCAGCCGCGGCCAGGAAGGAGGGGAAGAAACCCAGGACTTTCTTTAGATTGAAGAGGGACTGGTTTTTGTCTCGTGCCGGAGCGGGACGACTAATGGCATAATAAGCAGACGCACGGCTCTGGATGAACGAGGGAGGATTTTAGGCAGAAAGAGACAAGTGGAAGAAAGAGGGCAGGTTGAGATACTCAAGATTAGGGCAGAAGATTAGCTTTTGACTGAAGACTAAAAAAGAGGCACGCGAGATGAGGTTCAGATGTGATTAATAAAGTCTATAACAGTAAAAATCTTGTAGTATTCTGAAAATAAAAAAATAAAGAATCTAAAAAAAATTAAAACAAATCACAAACAAAAATCATCAAAAAGTAACTAAAGTATCTCAAACATGTTAATACTGAGTGCTAATGCTAATGATCATTACATGAAATCAGAACCAAATTTCCTTACAGTGTTACATCGCTGAACAAGCAAACAGCACGTGAACTGCAGCGATTTTAGTCCATATAGTGATAAAACAATTCTGACAAATGTAACAGTTATACATGTTTAGATATTCCAGTGTTGCCTTCAGGTGTTTAATGTCTAACCTTTCATTTCTTAGCAGGAAGCAGGCGAGTGTTTGAGACTCTAGCACTCTTTTTCTTTTGTTTGAATAAACACTGAGTCTGTTTACATGCATAACCCGACTTTGCTCAACGAGTCGACAATGTGTGTAGTTATATAAACACATTAACACGATTCATTTTTTCAGCGTGAGGACATAAACAGCTGAAAAATATAAACCGATCTAGAATTTAACCTGACATGTAAACAAGCAAATCAATAATACATTTTTATAATTTTTATGATCAAATTCTGCATTTGATATTGAAATCCTTAATTTCTTTTCTTTTCTTTAAAAAAAAAGGCCAAAAAAAATTATGTTAAAATATATTTCTTTTTATAAATGTTTTTTCTTGCCCCCGAAATACATTGGTATATGAAGTTTGAAACTAAAAATAATTTCAATTTCAAAAATATATTTAATTGAGCTTCAGTGTTCACAACATATATTTAACATATATATTCAAAATATATTTTGATCAAAAAAAAAAAAATAATAAAAATAACATATATAAATATATTATTAAAAATATCTTCCAAGAATGTTGTGCTAACATTCCCATTTAGTTATGAAAATATCCAGCTTTGTGGATATTTAAAAAGTTTTTGTTTTGTTTTTCTTGGCTATACAAACATTTTATCATTTTGCAAACGTTAGAAAAGTTACTTTTGCATGTTTTTTTTTTTTTTTTTTTTTTTTTATGATTTTATAGTTTGCTTTCACTAAACATGTTCAGTCATCAGAAATCAGTCTTTCACTTCTGCTGTAAACTCATAATCATCTTTATTCTGACTCTCTAAGCTGGTCACTCTTGTTTTCTAAAGCAGCACAGGCTGACAGCTGCATCAGTCAGAGCCAGTCTAAATGAATGTCATCTCTGATCACATGATGCTTCCTGACCGCCATGACCAACCCGAACACCTCCGTCGGCCTCGTCCTGAGCACGATCTGCTAGCCATTTTCAACACAGGTGTAAAAGTGTATGAAAGCTCCATCTTTTTCTTCGATGCAGTAATCGAGGCTGACAGTAAGCCTGTAAAAGTCAGGTTAGATTTTGATGAGGGAGACCTTTCATTTTACTGTAATTTACTTACTTGACCCAAGCTTCTCCCCAAACCGTGGTCTGGCACCGGTCCTGAAAAACCATCAAAGAAATTAAAGCAGATAAATGTTGAGAAGAAAAAAAAAACACATCTTTATTTGTCTTCTCCAATCCCGAGACTTTTTATTTTAAGAATATAACTTTTATAGGATTTGAGTGGATCCATTCTGAGCAGACTGAAGCGACCGCATGCTCGTCCTCCATGTTGCATCATTTCTAAATGTTGCCTCTTGTTTACAAATAAAATCTTTATATGATATGAGCTAGACATGCTTTCAATAATAAATTTCTTAAAAAAAAAATAAAAAAAAAAATAGTTTATTTGTATTGCTTTTAAAATAAATAAATAAAATAAATAAATAAAAAAAAAAATAGTTTATTTGTATTGCACTTTTCTCGATGCAAATCATTGCAAAGCAGCTTTACAGAAAATTAAAGTTTCTACATTATATTTAGTAATAGCTTATCAGTGGTGACTCACTTTGATGTCCATATGGCAAAAATGGGAAAAAATCAAGCAGTCATGTAATCAAACAGACGGTGAACACTATTAACAGCAATGATTATATTTTGGTAGTTTTGTGTTTTTTGCATTATAATTAATACATAAGTCATAAGTTCCGTATAATGTTTACGCTGCACAAATGTGTTATTTTTGGCTGTAGAACCATGGTATTTTTTGCATTTTAATTAAGACATAAGTCATAAATGATAACATTTAAACTTTAAAATAATACTAAAAAAAATATAATAATATTAAAAAAAATTATCTTTGCTTAAATACAATCCAGAGGAATATTATAATAGTAATTGTGTTTAATAATAATAATAATTTATAGTTTATTTCATAGTTTAGTACTATAGTATTTTATTATTATTATTATTATTATTATTATCTTTGTTTTTTAGTAGTATTTTAAATCATATTGATATAGAATCACAACATTGTATTGCATTTTAAATCACAATCACTTATCACAGCTAGATTTTCCCCAAATCACGCAACCATAAATATTACGATTGTAAATTTACAGTTATAAGTTTTTTTCTTTAATAAAAAAATAAATAGTTTTTAAATAAAAAAATAATAAATAAAAAAATAAATAAATGCCAGTTTTTTTTTACAGTGGAATATTAAATAGTATTTTTTTTGTATTTAATAAAAATAACAAATAAAAAATATTTATAGTCATATAAAAACAACTTAAATATAAAAAATTCTAAATCACTGAAATTCGAAATCCAATTTTCCCCCAAATTGCACAACCATAGATATTAGAAATACCTTAAATCAAAATTAATAATATTACTATGTTATTATTTTTCTTAAATATAAAATACATATTCTTTTTTACAATGGAATATTATAATAGTAATTTGTTTAATATTTTAATAATAATAATAATAATTATTATTATTATTATTATTATTATTATATTTTATAGTCATATATAATCACATTTTTTATTGCATCATAAATCACTATCACAATTTTTATCAGAAAAAAAAAAATCATCAAATCGTGCAGCCCCAACCAAGGTATCCAAAAATAGCGATCAGCCTTTTAATATCTTCTGCTAATTTCAGCTGTGGTTGTTCACCATATCAGTCACTATCAGCACAAGGCCTAGTTCTCAATGTAATTTATTCTGGCCTCTTCCTCTCTGCTGCGCTTTGAGGTCAGAATAATCTGTGACGTGGACCAGACCTTATGCCGATAGTCAGAAGTGTGTTTACGTGAGGCTAGCAGCGTATCTGAGAGGGAATGAGAGCCGTCAGTCTCCTGATGGAGTGCCAATCAGACGTCCAAGATACGCTAACCAACACTGCAACTCAAGACGCATCCGGCTGTAATGATCCCGCAGGGATGCATCCCAGAATAGGAAGTCTCAGCCTTTCCTTCTCCAGAAAATATGATGGGATGAAGGAGGAATGAGGCGCTGCACATTCTAAACCGTGAATCAAAAGCGTCTGTTATCTGGAAACACACAGGAAATGTGTTTGATTAGCGCTGTTTAGTTGATCGTGACAACAAATGGGAAAACAGGAAGAGGAGCGATCAGACTTTATCACATTCATTTTCACACCTTTATTTACCCCAAACCCAAAGAGATCTGCTACATTTGCATACTGATTTGTATAACCCAGATAAAAGGGGGAATGTCTAATTATTTAATACATCTTGGGACCCTCTGCTTGATCTGTGCAATAATGTTAACATAATTGCATAAGTTGGGAATGGGGGATGGAAGCGTTTGTGGAAGATTTCAGAGAGCAAAGCAGAAGAACACTAATGGAGAAGCTTCAACTAGAACCGCTACTGGCCTGTTCATTAATAGATTTACAGTATAACTGTACCGACTGCACACACTAATCCAGTGTGAAATGTAAATTACTAAATATTTAATTAAATAAGAATTCAAAAAAAAATTACATAAATTATAAGCAACCTAAAAAAAAAATCTATCAAAAAAAAAACATAGTTGAACCGCAGACAGGCTGTTCTTTTGACACTACATGTTACTGGACAGTGAAGCTACTTAATATAAAATGTGTAAATTATAACAAATGCAATTTGTATTGGGGCTTAAAAGACAATTAATATTCAGTGATACTATCGACCAGTGTTGGAGAAAGTTACTTTTAATAGTAATGCATTGCAATATTGCCTTACTCCATAAAAAGTTACTAAAAGTGTTACTTTTTTTGTGGAAAGCAGTGCATTACGTTGCTATAGCGTTACTTTTTTTCACCTGGACTGGGGTTGCTTGTTTCTATTTAAGTAACAAAAACACACAAGTTCTATTTTTGGCAAATGTAAAGGCCCTTTCACACAAAAAGAGAAATTAATAAGCCTCAGGCTAAAGGAAGTGCTTCTGCACTTACTCCCGATTTCTCACAACACAGGGACAAGAGAGATGTCACGTAAATGGGAAAACAAAGTAACTTGCGTTACTTATTTGAAAAAGTAACTCAGTTTCGTGGCAAATGTAAAAATAATGTGTTATTTTCCCAGTTACTTAAAAGGTAATCTGATTACGTTCTGCGTTACTTGTAATGCGTTTCCCCTTAACACTGCTATCGATTTGATAATAACACTTGACACTGTTATTGATCTGAATGATGACACTATTGTCTTCTGTTAAGCTGCTTTACAGCTGAAATTCAAATTGTTTCATAATTGATGAATTTTGCAACATTAACAATGTTATTTTTACTGTGAATCTGCTCTGAAAACAATCTGTATTGCACTTTAGAAACATAGTAATTGTGATTTGACTTGAGTAGTAGTCTATAATTTTTCATTTTGTCATTGGCCGATATGTTTTTCTGTTTGGCCAATAAGTTTCGGAAAAGGGACTTTTATTTTGACAGTGCTGAGCGCGGATGCACAGGAGCTCCCAGCAGTTTCCGAATTAGTGAAAAATACTATAATAGCATTAAAAGTTGCATAAGAAGAATAAATCTGTATATTTCACAGGTTTCTTTTTTTTCATGCCGTTCAATTATTTTTATATTGATTAATTTTCTAATTATTTAGTTATTATGATTTAGTTACATAAATATTATATCAAATAAATATATTTAATTGCAGCATATAAATCAGGGCCATAATAAGCACAAAATCAGTGAAACATTTTGAGTGAGCTATTTATTTAGGGTTGCAATGACAGACATATTTACACTAAATACACCCTAGTTGAAAACATACATTTTGTTATGAATAAGAAGACCTAAAATGCATTAAATCTGTGCATCTTTCCACGAGTGGGTTGCCAGAACCAACCCATTTAACTCTATCCCACTGCACTAAAACAACACTCTTTACCAACTATATAAAAGTTACACAGTCACAGAGATACCGCTCTAGAGGTGAATCCCGTCGTCTTCCTGTAGCGAGTGTTGTTTTCTCAGCCGTACAGTATATGTCAGAGAGCATATTGTTTTTATTCAGCACACCGTCTTCAGTGATCAAGACGAGCCTGAATAAATTGAGCGAGCGCCGTCCGCATAGACATTCAAACCACACGCTCGCACGAGAACAAGAGCGCTGTCTGACGACTGTCATTCTGCATTTAGCCATCGCTCCTGCCATTACCCATACATGTCCTAATTGAAATGCCTCGCCGCAGTTAAATGTACATGGACACAAGCAGAATGGCCGAGTGTATCAAGCACTTTGCCTATTGTTACTCGCACAATGCCACTCAAATGGCTCTTTTATTGTGCAGGTATGAAGCTCTGAAGCGCTCAGCTTGAATAATGTATCAGTAGCTGAACGAGCAACAGAACCGGCCTGGGTTTGGGTCAGGTATTATGTAGCGGCGTGCACAAATGCACACTGAATTTGTGAATGTAATTTGGCGAGGTGCGATTCGAATGAAAGCACTGAAAGCACGCCGGGATCTTTTGTTTTGAATCCTGTCTCATCTGTTTTGTTGGCTCATGTTTCTTCATCTTTGCAGCACACGCTGTCCCTGTTCTGTAGTGTCTCACGGCCACAGGCAATTTATCAAATTGAGTAAAAGATGATTTTTTAAATAAAGTGATTTATAGAGCATTCGTTTGATCGCTTTGATGGATGCGGCGGCGCGCTGTAAAACTCTCCTGGATTAGCTTGTTTTCGTTGGGTTATTTTTGGAGGGGCAGACGGGAGCGACGTCCTGCGAGTGGAAAGCACCTCACTTTTCTCTTTCCTCTTTGTCTCTCACCAGGTAACATCGAGTACAGCTGTCCGGCCACCAATGAGTGCGAGATCACGAAAAGAAGACGCAAGTCCTGTCAGGCGTGCCGCTTCATGAAGTGCTTGAAAGTGGGCATGCTGAAGGAAGGTGAGGGGAAAGTTACTTTTAAAAGTAATGCATTACAATACTGCGTTACTCCCTAAAAAAGTAACTAATTGCGTTCGTTACTTTTTATGGAAAGTAATGCATTACATTACTTTTGCGTTACTTTTTCTCATCTGTGCTTGGCTTGCTTGTAAGTTTATCTATAGTTATTTTTGCTTATTCGTATAGTTGAATTGGATCATTGAAGGTCAGCAGTAAAGACAATGGTTAACAAAATCGGATAAAATACTTGTAGGATCTTTGTGTTATTTAACATTTAATTATCACAGGTTTGCTTCATCTTCTGAGTTTGTATTTCTCTGCTTTTATTCATTTTGAGGAATACTGAATGTTTTTGTGTAAGTGAGATGAGTAAACACATGTTCATATTTAGTCTAGAACTACAGTATCATCATGTTCACACACAACGCTCTGCACTCACTCCTGATTTCTCTCAACAGTAGAGCTGTCACTCAATACATGAGGTAACAAAGTAACTGGAGTTACTTTTTTTGAAAAAGTAACTCTGATATCTTATTGTAAATTAAAATGTAATGCATTACTTTACTTAAAAACAACAACAACAACAACAAAAAAAACAGAAATAAAACAATAAATAAAAGTTACTTGAAAAAAGTAATCTGATTACGTAACTCGCGTTACTTGTAATTACAGAACAAGAAAGGCTATTAATAATCTTTCATTATGCAAAAGTATTATAATATGAAAGGCTCCTATATGGAGCGGCACAAAGTGTTTATGTGTGTCCCGTGCACAGAATGACACGCTTAAAGCAACATGGAGTCAAATCACTCCGCGTAGAAAAGATCAAAGCACAAAGAGATGAGATACTGATGCGTAGTGTATTATATCTGTACGATAGAGACTTTTCCTTGAACAGTATTAACATTTCAGTTACTGTGTGCGTGAAAAACAATTCATAGTGCTCTCTACTCCAGTGTAGTGATCTTAAACAGACACAATAGTAGAAGGTAACGTGATTTAGAAACAGCACTAAACTCCAGCAAGATAAAGTCCTTTTATGCATAACAATTCAACTTTGAATGTAGTGTACGAAAACTTTATGGTGCTTGATACTGTTTTTGTGCCTTTCATGAGGATCAACAGTAACACAGAATAGTATACACACAATATCAGATTTGGATCCGTCTCGTCTGACTGATACCCGATCCGGCAGAAAATTGCAGTATCGGAGCGATAATGATACTGAGGACCGGATCGGTGCACCCCTAACTTCATGAATTCAGATTCTAAAAGAGACTGAACACATAGTCGTACAGAGTTAGAATAGTAAAAGCAGATTTATTGTGTCTTATAATAAGGAGAAAATCTTCTCGTATCTTATGTTGTTGATGAACTTTAAAATTACAAATAACTTCTAAATTAATTATTACTAAATAAAAACCAACTACCGATATTACTTGGAATTCGCAATTAAAAAAAAACATGATTTCTGAAAAAAAAAATAATAATAATAATTGGAAAAAAAAAGAAAAAATAGTTTTTGCAAATGAACTCTTCATATAAATGTGTGTATATAATATATATATATATATATATATATATATAAATATATAAGAATGTGTGTGTGTGTGTGTGTGTGTGTGTGTGTATTTCTGTTTAGCTTTATAATTATTTAAGATTTAGTTAGAGAATGAACATAGTTTTTGTTGAACACAGTGTTACTGTACGTCACGCTTCTCGCGTGTACCTGCTGTTCATTATAAATCACGTTTCTCTCATTTTCAAACATGCCAGTATTTAAGGTTGAGCTTGTGTATCGCTCTCCTTCACGTACATGTGTGAAGTATGTTTCTCCGTTCACCTCAGCAGGTCTTTCATTAGGTCACATTTTACTTTGTAATGTCATTTGTTAGCCTTTAAATCGGTCACAGGGTGCAAACCGCGGCGGCTCCATCAAACACACGACAGCGATCAGAGTTGAGCGGAGAGCCAGATGAAGCCCAAGCTTTCCAGAGACACACAAGCCATGTTAGACTCATAAATGTTGTTGGCTGGTGCTTCGGCGGACCCGTGCACCTGAGGGGCTGTTGGCACGAGCTGCGCTCGCATGCAGCAACACGGCACTAAATAATTGCGCCTGTTGGGCAGAGAGACAGAAATATGCTGAATAGGTCGATCCGTGCGCCTGACTAATAGAAGTGTAACAGTATTCCGACTGGAAAGGCTTCTGTCCCAGAGCACACGCTCTCTCCCCGACGTATTGATCTGCTAAATGTTTTCCGAACATCTCAGCTCTCTTCCTGCGGATGCTTTTTTAAAGTCCTGCCATGTGGGAAATCTGTGACAATTAAATACGCTCACAGATATATATTTATTTCCGTTTTCTTCTCTTTTTTTCACGTCTCATTGCATTCATGTTAATGCAGTGAACACATGCACACTGATGTGAATGCAGGAGTATCGTAAGAGCATGTGTGCACAGGCTGGATTTGAAACAGGTCTGTAATGTAATGTGTGTAGTTCACCCACAATCCATCTGTGAAAGATCTTCCGTCTATATGGAGCTGAATGAAGTAACGGAATCTCTCCACTGCACGAGACACCGAGAATGAATCGCATTACTCACTGATGAAAAATTAATGCAAATATATTATCTGGAGGAATAAGAGCCCAGAAAATAGGGAGGGATTGTCAGAAATGAATCACCTGTATGGAGCTTAAACAATAAGATGAAGGAGCAGACGGCAACACTGACATCAGTGCGTGTGTCTGCACTTCAGCGGCTTTGAGATGTTAGGAGTGAACAATACTGTAGAATTATATATATATATATATATTTCTGAAAGAAGTCTCTTCTGCTCACCAAGGCTGCATTTATTTAAAAAACTGTGAAATATAAACATTTTAAATAACTGTTTTCTGTGTGAATCTCTGTTAAAGTGTAATGTATTTCTGTGATGTGCAGCTGTATTTTCAGCATCATTACTCCAGTCTTCAGTGTCACATGATCTTCAGAAATCATTCTAATATGATGATTTGCTGCTCAAGAAACATTTCTGATTATTATCAGTGTTGGTAGAACCATGATACCTTTTATTTTTTTGTGGAAATGGTTAATTTCTTTATTTTTCAGGATTCACAGATGAATAGAAAGTTCAAAAGAACAGCATTTATTTGAAATAGAAATCTTTTGTTACATTATAAATGTTTTTACTGGCACTTTTGATCAATTTAATGGATAAAATAATAAAAGTATTAATTTCTTTAAAAAAAGACTTTTGTTTTTGTTAGATTTTATTTTAACATTTTCTGTTTTCATTTTAATTTTACTTAAAGTTTTATTTTTTTGTTTGTTTTTGTAATTTTTATTATTATTTTATATATTGTTATTTTCTTTGAAATATCTGTAAAGTTTTTTATTACTTTTAGTTTTATATTTTAATCTATTATGTTTGGTTATATTAGTACTTTAAATAAAAATTAAAAATGTTTGCATTGGCACTAGCTTGAAATACTTTTATTTATTTTTTTTTCAGTTATTTTTTATTTTATTTCAAAGTACTGGAATTCATTCATTCATTCAGTTTTGTTTTAATTAATGATAATAACCCTAATATAATGCAACCACTGTGTAGCATTTTAAGACATTTGGTCCCATGCTAGTGTTTAAAGCACACCCAGCTTTTCCAACATCATAAAAGTATGTTCATACATTTCGCAAATGAATAGGATGACATGAACAGACATCTTACTGGCTGTCCTCGTCCCTCCTCAAGTGCAAGGTCACTGTCTGTCTCCGATCCGACTCTACGTGAGCGCCACATCAATCAGGCCTTTCAAGGTGACAAGGAAATGAGACGCGGAGGGTCACGTCCATCTACGTCTACCCTCACCGTGTGACCGTCCCGACCGGAGCCCGTGGCCGAGTGGCTGTGAGACGAGCGAAGGTCACGCTGAATGCAGACATCTCACCGAATCATAACTTTACAGGACAGGACAGCATCTACTGTCTGAAACTTTCCTTTCTGTTTGAGGACGTAACTCCAATCCTCACGCTGTGTTTACCAGAGACAAACCTGAAGAAAGAGCATCTCTAGCAGACTTAGGCCTGGTTTCACAGACGGGGCTTGTCTTAAGCCAGGACTAGGCCTTAGTTAAATGAAGATGTTTAAACAACTTTTACATAAGTGCCTTAGAAGAAAACATTAAGGTGTGCATCCTGACACAGAACAATGACACTGAGATATTTTTAGATATATCAGAGCAAGATATTTTCAGTTGAGACAGCTCAAACATGCATTTTAGTCTGGGACTAGCTTAAACCTTGTCTGTGAAACCAGGGGTTTATGTTTAGGATTACTTAAGACATGTGATAACTGATTTGCAAAACAGTTTTATTTATTGTTTTATTTCTGTTTTTTTTTTTTTTTTGACTTAATAATATATAGCCTCTTCATTAGACTATTAAAACAATTAAAAGAAATGAAAACATAACATGCATGTTTTAATATAACTAACAGTGCTATTAAATATAAACAATTTAAGTAATTATATTAATGCAGAATTGTTAAAAAAAATCATATTTTCATATTTGTCTTGGACTAAAAGGCTGCTACACACACTTGTTCAAAAACTACGTTTCAAAATCATTCAAAAGTAAAAACATTTTTAAGAAATTAACACTTTTATTCATTAAAGATGCATTAAATTGATCAAAAGTGACAGTAAAGACATTTATAATGTTACAAAAGATTTCTATCTAAAATTAATGTGGTACTTTTGAACTTTCTATTCATCTGTGAATCCTGAAAAATAAGATGTATCAGTTTCCACAAAAATATTGTGCAGCACAACTGTGTTCAACATTGATAATAATCAGAAATGTTTCTTGAAATAATGATAATCATATATTAGAATGATTTCTGAAGATCACGTGACACTGAAGACTGGAGTAATGATGCTGAAAATACAGCTGCACATCACAGAAATAAATTACACTTTAACAGAGATTCACATAGAAAATTACTAAAATAATGATAGAAGAATCATTTCAAAGCTGATGAAACTAAAGCGTTTATCAGCCGCGTAGGGCTCAGTATTCTGAGTGCAGGATGTTTTCAGTCGTGAGATTTACTGCATAGTCCTGAACCGCTCCATTCCCTCAAAACAGGAAGTGATCAATAAGAGGACTCAGATGTCAGGGACTACAGGTTTTTTTCCTCTGATCAATGGGAGCGAATCGGAGCTGGGAAGAAAGGAGCAGATACTATTGAGAGATTACACTGACGTAATCCAAAGACTCTTTAAACCCACAAGACTCACATCTCTCACATTCTCAAGCCTCATCTAGACGTCTGATTTCCGTCTGCCATAAAATCTATAGAGAATTATGTGTCTGGTGGACAAAAATTAACCCTTAATCTGATTAACACCGCATAATGCGCCTCGATATGTGTCCGATATATTGGCTTTGGACATCAGAAGAGTGTTTGTTGCAGTTTTTTGATGTTTTGTGAAATAATATGCACAACATCAGTAAGTATAAATGGTTACTTTACTCAAAACTTTTTTTTTTTTTTTAATCACCATTGTTATTCTGGCCTCATGTTATTTAGTTCTTAACAACGAAACATAAATCTTCCATACAGTGAAAGTGGACAGTGATTTATTCTGTCAAAAAGACACCAAAACAAAGCTAGTTATGATACATTTGTGGTGTCTTTTTTGAAACTTGCCACATTTGTTGTGTGGGAAAAAATATAAACTCGGACATTCTGCCCAAAACGTACGGGTTTGGAGGGACATGAGTGTGAATAAATGATGACAGAATGCTCATTTAATGTGAGCGATTCCTTTAAGACACATATCTGAGTGTGTGTGGCGGTGGTTTCCCTCGAGGCCTCATCTGAACAGGTGAGAGGATTACTGCAGGCGTGAACATGTGTTTTCCACCAGAGAGCCTAGATCACTGCTGGACGAGGACGACACGCTGTAGATCATCTCTACAGGGAGACAGATGACTGGCTGGTCACAGAACACACGCTCACAGTCTAAAGAAAGTGCAGACACCTACTGAATTTAACAGATCATGAGTCAAATCATCTGTGTAGGGAAGGATGGTCGGGTCTGATTAAAAAAAAAGATTATAAATGATGTATGATGTATGGATGTGCGAGCTCTGGCTGGGTGGATGATTGTGCAGGCAAAACTAAGAAACTAAGATAGTAAACAGAGTCCATTTTGATGTGTAATACACTTTTCCGCTGGACAGATCTGTCTCAGAGCATACCTGTAAACTCGTCACCTTTCTGTGTAATGTGCAGCTCTGACATTAAAATACGCCATTCATGCATCAGAGGAGTCAGGCCACTAGATAATTGCATATCTAAAGGGAACTGACTGTATTCAGAAACGTTTTGATGGCGCTGTCGCCGTATGATGCCTAATAAAGTAGTGTTTTTGAGCACAGCACTGCTTTGTGTAACCATTGTATTTCTGCTTTTCCTTTGCATTTTGCTCAGACCAATTATATACGTAAGGGATAATGCACGGCTAACTTTTAATGCACAACGTGGAGGTTGCCAAAATTTGTTTAATACACAGCTAGATGTACATTATGCTGCTTATACCATGGTCATCTGCCAGCTGTTAATAGTGTTTGCAGCTCAATATTTGACTGGAAGGGTAAAAATTATGGTTATTTTCATCAGTTACGGCTCGTTAGCTCTAGCATTCTGCCTGCTTCAAATCAGACACAGAGATGAAATAGTGCAGTAATATCACTTTTTTTTATTTAAATGGATGAATTATAGCGTTGATTTTAATTAATTATCAATTAATCAATAGAGAGAGAGAGATGACAGTTGTGTGTGTGAATTATCTATGTCAACGTGTCTCCCTCTACTAACAGTGAAGCTGTGAGTTTATTTACTGTACTTCAGAAACAGTGATTGACCTCCTTGGTGCTGAGGAATATAATGTAGAGATTAAGTATCTAAGCTATGTTATTAATAAAAGTTGCAAGGCAGCGCTGACAACAAGTTTCTGAGCTCCTGAATGTTTCAGTGTGTGAACAGTGCTATATCTGATCTGTGTGTGTGTGTGTGTGTGTGTGTGTGTGTGTGTGTGTGTGTGTGTGTGTGTGTGTGTGTGTGTGTGTGTGTGTGTGTCAATTAAATAGGCTCATTAATATAGAACAGTGATTAAACTGACTTGGAATCTGCCAGCCAATCAGAATCAAGTATTCAGACTGATCTTGGTATAAAACATAATCATTTGTAAGGCTGAGCGGTATATAATTTTGTAAAAATCTTTTATTGTTTGGACTGTAAAGTTGTTTAATTTATTTTTTTATTTTTTATTTTACAGTTTAGGAAGGTACCATAGACATTGGTGTTGTTTCAAAACAACATTGCTACCTTAACAACCTGTTCTTATAACAGTTTTCCAATCGCTGAATTTAATAAATATTCAGAAGAAAAATTCCCCATTCCCAAAACTTTCTACATTTAGGGGCATGTCACTGGGGCAGTAGCCGTAATGGGACCACTTTGTACCTTTCTACCCCTAAAAGGTGCATATTAGGAGTAATATGTACCCTTAAGGTACTACTTTGAATCTTTTAGGGGTAAAGATGTCCCTTTGAGGTTGAGCTGCTGTACCCCTAAAGGTCCCGTTTTTTTAGTTATTTCAGAGAGTTCATCAATCCACATGAACAACATCCAGTTGTCCTCTGGCAGGATTGTAGGGGGGATTGTCAAAGATTGTCTTTGGGAAGAGTGCCTGATTGGGTCCGGCCGTGCTAGAAGAAGCCGTGACACAGGTGTTTTTGGGTTAGATGTCAGCTCTGCGTTCTCCTCGTCTTCTCTCTCGTCACCGTGCGTGAAGAAAAATGCCACGCCGCACAAGAGCTGCCAAACTCAGGGCTCTTTGAAATAGTGCTGACGCGAGGCCAGTTCAGATGGGAGTTTTCGGCAGCCATGAAAGGTAGAGTTCACCGTGGCCTTAGGACACAGCCCTGTGAATTTCCTAGCTAAAAACGGGTCAGCCTAAGCTCCTTGAGGCACTGCCAACCATCCCAGCCACGCTGACACTTTCCCCTCGGCCAGATGACAGGCACCCAGAACAGGTGAGACCACCAAAAATAAGGGCCCCTGCCAAGTCCAGCCACCCCCAGCGAACCACAGACAGGAGTGGGGACAGGCCCTTTTGCAGGGGCTTTGCTCAAGAGGGGATTGTTGTTTTAAGAGAGAAAAAGGAGCCCGGGGTCAGCTGGCCCTCACGCAGTCACCGGCCCGAGGGTTAATCCACACTCAGATGCTTTCCGCTCTGGCCCTAAGCCCTCTCTCTCTCCCACACTGCCACGCTCGCTTTGAAGAAATGACATTCGAGATCCGCTCGCTGTGAATCGGCGGCGGTCAACACCGTAAAACACACTGGCTTTCAGAAATACATTGCTCTCGTGTTTCACTGAAGATATTCCAATTTAAGCCGCTCATTCCTCTCATGCATGTGGAATCGTCCAAAAGATGCATTCAGTGCTCTTATTGTCTTAACATCAATATGAAATGGCATTCATAACTCAATTTACTTTTGCATTTAACTACTGCGAGAAACAGAAAAACTGGTGCCCAGTGTTGGGCTTTCCAATTAGGTTTGAATACTGGTGTGAAATGTATTACTTTTTTAACTGAACAATATGAAGACAAACATTTGTGAGTCTCCCACTATCAACTATGACTTTTGTCTCAGTAAACTCCTAATTTGCTGCTTATTAATAGTTTGTAAGGTAGTGGTTAAATTTAGGTTTAAGGATTAATGGCTCTAAAATATGCTTATGTAGAATAAGGAATTAATATGTGCTTTATAAATACTAATAAACAGCCAATATGCTAGTCATATGCAGACTAGTTAGTGAGAATTGTTCCTTAAAATAAAGTGTTACCATAAGATCCAGTGGAATAACATGCACTAATGAGTCTCATCCTCTGATTCACAATGCAGATAAAACTATATTAAAAAACAAAACGTTCTTGATCTAGTAGGATCTGATTTGACTGTACAGCTGTAATTTCACGATACATGTTGTACTGATCGAACCAGTGAGACACCGATCCGTTACAAATCTGCCTTTTTCTTTTATCTCTCTCCCTCACCCTGACCCTCTTGCCTCGGGTGTAACGGGAAACTAGAGAGTGCCAAGGTTTAATTCCTGCCAGCATCTGTTTAATTATGCCAGTTACTGTTCTAATTAAAACAGGCACCTATGTACCTCTGAATCTTCACGCCGGCTTTGTGATGGCTGACGGTAGCCTGTGACACGGAGCGCTTCTGCCTGGACGACGAGATCTGTAGAGAAACCTGACAAATGGAGAATGTGGTCAAATGTGACCATATACAAAATATAGAAGAAAGGAAAACAGCTTAAACCAGCCTGATGGTTTTATCTGACCTAGTTTGGTGTTTTTGAATGGTTTGGGGAGACTAACTAAACCAGCTGAGACTAGTTTCAGCATGGATATTTTTCATGCTTATGAGCAAAACTAGACCACAGTTTTATATTTAATCTATTTAAGGTTAGTAGCATTAGCATTATATCCCAGATTAGTTAGACAATGACAAGACAAAGAATGAGAATATGCCTTTGTTTAGGACTAAAGTTATGTCCTTTAGGTATTTTGTTATAATAAGCTTGTTAAGTCAAACCATTTGGGCCAGATTTAAATTATATTTACGGTGCGTTTGCTCAATCCAATCTTTAGCATAATTCAAAATAATTTTATCTCTCTCCCCACCGTCTGTGACTATCAATAAAAATATTAAAATTGTAGTTAGGAGGAATTAGATTTCACTGCGACTTAGCAACCATCAAATGATCTCCCGGAGTTTGCGAGGAAGAGTAGGACCACGGGGACCAGCGGGTAATTAGGTTAGTGGGTTGTCAGTGTCAGGAAATTGAAAGACAATCCTAATCAGATTTCTGTTTCTAGGGAATCAAACAATTTGTATAAGGAGAAGAAATCTCCTGATTTGGCTTCTAAAAAGATAATGCAGTTTGTTGTCGCCGCTCTTTGTTGCGCTTTTTGTGTCATATTTGATGAAATAGACATTGCGATTAAGATCATATGCAATTAGCAGTTCATATTCTGAAGCTGTACATTTATGGGAAATGTTTAAAATGCAAAGCGTATACAGTCAGATGAACATTCGTAAGGCTGCGGTCATTGCATCTGAGTTACGCTGTCT